>NW_028318789.1:0-84804 GCF_062004578.1 Staurois parvus
GACACTTTCCCCCCTTCCAGTCCAGACACTTTCACCCCCTTCCAGTCCGAACACTTTCACCCCCTTCCAGTCCGGACACTTTCACCCCCTTCCAGTCCGAACACTTTCACCCCCTTCCAGTCCGAACACTTTCACCCCCTTCCAGTCCGGACACTTTCACCCCCTTCCTGTCCGGACACTTTCCCCCCTTCCAGTCCGGACGCTTTCACCCCCTTCCAGTCTGGACACTTTCCCCCCTTCCAGTCCGGACACTTTCACCCCCTTCCAGTCCGGACACTTTCCCCCCTTCCAGTCCGGACACTTTCCCCCCCTTCCAGTCCGGACACTTTCCCCCCTTCCAGTCCGGACACTTTCCCTCCCTTCCCTACCGGACACTTTCATCCCCTTCCAGTCCGGACACTTTCCATCCCTTCCCTATCGGACACTTTCACCCCCTTCCTGCCCAGGCCAATTTTCAGCTTTCAGCATTGAAAATGTATTCAATTATCTTTTTAGTAAAAAAAATAAATAAATAACCCAAATAAGTTTATAGCCAAAAATTAAAATTAAAAAAAAAAAATGTTTACATTTTTATTTTTTTTTTATATTATTATTTGTATTTTTTTTTACATACTGTCACCCTAGCAGTACAGTGACACCATGGTGACACAGTACTACTTGTGGGGGGTGATGAAGGTTTTTTTTTTATACTGATTGCTTTTACACCCATAAAGGCTGTAAAAGCAATCATTTCCCCTTCTCTCTGGCTGCATTCTTGCAGCCATTGAGAAATACTGTGACAGCTGTGATTGGTCACAACTTGTCACATGGTACAAGGCTGTTGTGAATAGCCCTGTACCATGTGATTTCGGTGATCATTCACAGATTTCACACGTAGTAAGCAATGATGTCAGAAGTGACATCTTGCTTACTACTATTCATGTGATCACTGATTGGCCAATCAGTGATCACATGATTGGGACCTCGCAGAGAGGTCCCATACAACGATCGGTGTTCAGCTGTGTCCAGAAGACACAGCGGGCACTGGATCACGGTGTTGCGCACTCTCAGGGAGTGCGCACAAGCAGGGAGCGGATGTTTATAAATGGTCACCCACCCCTGGACTGCTACCGTCCAGCCCTTTATATACAGCGGCCGGATGGAAAGTGGGTAACAGCTGACCCATAGAAAATACAGGTCAACATGTTCTCAACATGAATCCCACTGGATCCTCCGCTTCCACAGGTCCCTCCAGGCACTCTCAGGAGCAATCCTTTTCATCCCCACTCCGATGGATAGGTGCTCAAAAGATAACAAGGAACTCCTCATAGTGAAGTAAGGCCTTATTACCATAAAAATGTATAAAAAATACCACTCACATAGATACTAGCATTTAAGGGAAAAGCAGGGTGAACACAGATGGCGGCTCCTGCACGCACCAGAAAAGATGTCACAAGCTTCCATCCTGCGCGTTACGCCACGAGATACGTGGCTTCTTCAGGATCCCCAGGGATACTGCTTTTGTTGATTTTCACACTTCAGGTGTTTATTACAGCTCGGCTGGACCAGGTGTTTATTGCTACTTGATTATGGTTTATATATTATTATACAGGATTTATGGCGCCAATAGTTTGCTCAGCGCTGTACATTATAATGGGAGACAATACAGCAACAATAGAGTTCAATACAAGAGGGATAGGAGGGGCCTGATCCTTGGATATATATATATTATCCATCCTGAACTCAGCTGCCAGACTCATCCACCTCACCACCCGCTCCACCTCTGCCACCCCCCTCTGCCTCTCCCTCCACTGGCTCCCGATTGCCCAACGCATCAAATTTAAACTCCTAACCCTGACCTACAAAGCCGTTCACAACACTGCCCCTGACTACCTCACCAACCTGATCACCAAGTACCACCCTACCCGTACCCTTCTCTCCTCACAGGACCTCTTTCTATCCTGCTCCCTGGTCTCCTCCTCCCATGCACGACTGCAGGACTTCTCCAGGTCCTCCCCCATCCTCTGGAACTCACTGCCCCAATCCATCAGACTGTCGCCTTCCCTATTCACATTCAGGCGCTCCCTCAAAACCCATCTCTTCAGGGAAGCCTACCCCACCCTCACCTAACAGCCATCCTCCCTCATTCCTCCCACCACTTCATCCCCCTCAGCCACTTCCTACTGTACCTTTACCCCCTCCCTCCTAGATTGTAAGCTCGTAAGAGTAGGGCCCTCTTACCCCTCGTACGTTGTTTGTTGTTGTTGTACTGTGCCATGTATTGTCCCCCCTATTGTACAGCGCTGAGCAAACCCTTTGGCGCTATATAAACTCGTAGTAATAATAATAATAATAATAATATTATTATACAGCATTTATATAGCGCCAACAATTTGTTCAGCGCTGTACATTACAATGGGAGACAATACACGAGACAGTACAGTAACAATACAATAAAATACACGAGGAGTTCAAAGGCCCTGTTCCTTGGAGCTTACAATCTAGGAGGGAGGGGATAGTGGTACAAGAGGAAATAGCTGTGGGGGATGGAGTGGTAGGAAGAGCGGAGGAGATCAGCAATTAGGTGAGGGCGGGGTAGGCTTCTCTGAAGAGATGGGTTTTCAGGGTGCGCCTAAAGGTGAGGAGGGTAGGTGACAGTCTGATGGATTGGGGTAAGGAGTTCCAAAGGATGGGGGAAGCCATGGAGAAGTCCTGGAGACGGGCATGGGAGGAGGAGACCAGGGAGCTGGAGAGTAGGAGGTCTTGTGAGGAGCGGAGAGTGCATTTTGGGTGATAGATGGATATTAGGTCGGTGATGTAGTTTGGGGCAGTGTTATGAACAGCTTTTTACGTCAGTGTTAGTATTTAGAATTTGAATGCGTTTGGCAATCGGAAGCCAGTGGAGGGAATGACAGATGGGGGTGGCGGATACGGAGTGGTTGGTGAGGTGGATGAGTCTGGCCGCAGAATTAAGGATAGACTGAAGCGGGGATAGCCTGTGTTGGATAGGCCGGCGAGGAGGGAGTTACAGTAGCCAAGTCGTGATATGATGAGGGAGTGGATGAGTTGCTTAGTGGTTTCCGGGGTTAGGAATGTGCGCATTTTGGAGATGTTGCGGAGTTGGAGTCTGCATGAATTTGTCAGTGATTGGATCTAGGGCTGGAAAGACAGATTGGAGTCTAGAATGACACCTAGTATATACTGTATGTTGAAATGTGTTTTTATTACAAAATATATGAAAGATATTTTTAAAAATACATTTTCAAATACACTCTGTCTTTAAAAATACAAATCTACATTTTTGGAATGCATAAATTGTAATATATAAAAAAACACATTTTAACATACAGTATATATATATAAATAGAAAGATGATAGATGGATGGATAGATAGATAGATAGATAGATAGATAGATAGATAGATAGATAGATAGATAATAGATAGATAGATAATAGATAGATAGATAGATAGATAGATAGATAGATAGATAGATAGAGATATTTGTATAATATATATATTATACATATATATATATATATTGAAATATATTTTAAAATATATTGAATATGGCCAAAATTGTAGCATTTCAAATATATGGCAATATATTTGGGAATAATATTTTTAAAATATATTTAAAATATATTTTTTTTCCATGTGGGTACCATGCTATGTTCTGTTTTGTAAATAAATGCGTCCTCTCTATGTCCTGAGCATTGGATATGTGGTTCCAGAGACTCATGAATGAGCACTCTGCTCTGTATGTAACGCATATGGAGGTTTTCTTGGCAAAAGTAAATTAAGTGTTTAAGGAGCAGAGTTGAGATAGGAATTTACTGGATGGTCTTTAGCTGTAATCCATGTCCTGAACCTGTACCTTTATCTTCTTTTTTGTTGCTGGCCTGGCTTACACGTGGACCTTACTTTGCTCTGCCTTCCTGTTATTGACCCAACTCACCTTTGAACCTGCTGTTACTCTGCCTAATCCTTCCTGGCCGTGCTTCCCCTTGGACATGTCTTTGTTTGACTGCCTGTTGCTGACCCGGGCTATCCTGGTTGTGTTTCTGCCTTGCCTTCCTGTTAGTTCCTGACTATGGCTTGCTTCTATTGATTCTTCAATGTGACTTACATCCTGACCATGACTGTACCTTCTCTCTGTCTCCATGGTTGCTGACTTCAGCTTTGTCTTATACTGTATTTTCAGCCTATCGCATACTCCTGTGTTCCTGCAAGCTGCTGGTCCAGTCATCATTTCACCCCTGCAGTGACTACTTCTAAATCCCTGCTCCTCGGGGACATCTTCATCCTGTCCTTTGGTGACAGCTCCATAGGTCTTCAAGAGTACCACACAGTCAAGCCATATCCAAGCCTCCTGCCAGAAATGAACGTCTTTAGAGAGGACATTTTGCACCCCTGTCACTCTGCGTACTCTCATCGTCTGTCCTCCATTTCAGGGGTGTTTGAAGTATGAAAATGGTTTTCCTTATACCTCTGCTCCAGATTCTAACCGGGCACATGATAGATTAGGGGAAGGGGATGCAAAGGATAAGACCATTTCACTTTAAAGTGCAGTTATCTGGAACACTAGTGAGCACCTGGTATATAAAGGAAGTATTGGCGGAAATACTTTGACATTATAATGAATGAAAAACCTCTTTAGCTTCTCAACTGCCCAATAATGAGTACTGCCCAGGTCCACATGACAACAGGAGACAATCCCAGGATCCACCTCACCCACATCTTGAATAAATAGGTGCTTTAATAATTAGAGGCCCTTGTGAAGTTGCACATAGAACTCACATCAGGACCTACTAGGTGAATAGAGGGTGAATATTAGCAGGAATGAAGGATAAAATTTCATCCACAACTTTCTAAAATATTGGATAGGGTAGGCTGTTGCAAGGCTCATGAGAATGCTGTTGTGTAGTTCAGGAGAAGGCTGGTGCGGAGTTCAGGAGTAGACTGTTGTAGGGCTCTGGAGCAAACTTTGTGGAGTTCAGGAGAAGGCTGTTGTATGGCTCAGGAGCAGGCTGGTGTGGAGTTCAGGAGAAGGCTGCTGTGGGGCTCAGGACCAGACATTTTGGAGGCTCAGGAGAAGGCTGTTGAGGGCTATGAAGCAGACTTTTGGGGGGCTCAGGAGAAGGCTGATGGGGGCTCAGAAGCAGACTTTTTGAGAGCTCAAGAGAAGGCTGGTGTGGTCATCAGGAACAGGCTGTTTTTGGGCTCAGGAAAAGGTTGGTATGTTGCTGAGGAGAAGGCTGGTGTGGAGCTCAGTATCATGTGGATGTGGTGCTCGAGAACAGACTTTTTGGGGGCTCAGTGGAAAGCTGATGTGAGGCTCAGGAGCAGGCTATTGTGGAGCTCAGGAGCAGGCTGGTGTGGAGTTCAGGAGAAGGCTGCTGTGGGGCTCAGGACCAGACATTTTGGAGGCTCAGGAGAAGGCTGTTGACGGCTATGAAGCAGACTTTTGGGGGGCTCAGGAGAAGGCTGATGAGGGCTCAGGAGCAGACTTTTTGAGAGCTCAAGAGAAGGCTGGTGTGGTCATCAGGAACAGGCTGTTTTGGGGCTCAGGAAAAGGTTGGTATGTTGCTGAGGAGAAGGCTGGCGTTGAGCTCGGTATCATGCAGTTGTGGTGCTCGAGAACAGACTTTTTGGGGGCTCAGTGGAAAGCTGGTGTGAGGCTCAGGAGCAGGCTATTGTGGGGCTCAGGAGCAAGCTGGTGTGGAGCACAAGAGCAAACTGTTGTGGGGTTCAGTTGTAAGCTGTAGTGGGCCTAAAGAGCAAGCTGCTGCTGCTGCTGCCCCTCCTAGCCTCTGACAACCTCTCCTCCTCCAAGCAAGTGGTCGGGTGATGTACCAAATCTCCAGGGACTGGTGAGAACAGAGGGAAGATTCCTGGGAGGAGGACTCTAGGGGGCTGATTGGTGGAAAAAAAAAGGAACAGAAGGAAATGAATAACTGGAGGGTGCTTTGGAATTTTCTTACAATCTAATTGACCAGAGATGGGGAGTGGAAGAGGAAGAAGGAGGAAAACTCATTATTGGAGGAGGCAGAATCCCCAATGGAAAAACAAAACTCTGAATTAATCCTCAATAGGATTGAAACCATGCTGTGAAAATAAAATGAACACTTAGGTATTATATTATTATGTTCTGTATGCTTTCTTTAACCACCTTTTTCGCAACTAATCAAAGCAATCTTTCCGAAATGCATCTTCCCTTCATACATATTTTACGCCTGTCATTTGTATCTGTAAATTGACTCGCCATATTCACGGACTAAATACAAAAGAGAGAGTTGATTCTGTCTGTAGTAGTTTGGTGCGACACAATGTACTGAATATTTCATTTGATAACAAAACATTCCCGACACCTCCTTACACAACAATCTGTTCCACATTTTATTTATTTATTTTGAAGACACATGCCATTCAAAGAGGCCAGTAAATGGGGATATCAGCTGGTAGAAAATCCATTAACCTTCCTTCTAGGCAGTTTGGCAAAGTCATCCTCACCTCGAAAAATGTAATTTACCTCTCGTGATCGCAGCCGGGATACTTACAAAAAACTGAGGTGGAGAAGATAGTGAAGTTCCCAGTAGATGCCATTTTTGTCATGGACTTTAAAAACATAAAGTCTGTCTTTAAATAGTAAATTCAGACAAGTAAAAATGGTCAGTAAACATCATACCTAGGAATGTGCTTAAAGCTGATCTCCAGGCATCTGGAGAGATGTGTGGAGTCACACAATGCCCTCATATTTCGCTCAGACATAGGATGAAATCATAGCCCAATTTATAACGTCATAGGTAGTTTCAGTCTTGCTTTTTTCCACCACAATCTGACATTTAATGGTAAAAACAAGATAATGGCTAAAATGAAGATGGGTAAGAGGGCTGAGAGCTTGGTTATTGGTGTTCTGGAGATCAGCTTTAAAGAGATCACCAATACTCTGTAACAGAAGACCCTGTATACTCCTTCCTGGAGGAGTGCAGTTGTCAGGAATGGATTCACCACTGGTGGTGGGACTCACCTGCCATGTGGGCTGCAGTACCAGGGCTGGCCAGCGGGTGCTCTCAGCAACCAGAAGCTCACTCCTGCAATCAGCCATCACCTGAGGCTGATTGCAGGAGGTGTACAGTGGGGATCGAAAGTTTGGGCACCCCAGCTAAAAATTTGTATTAATGTGCATAAAGAAGCCAAGGAAAGATGGAAAAATCTCCAAAAGGCATCAAATTACAGATTAGACATTCTTATAATATGTCAACAAAAGTTAGATTTTATTTCCATCACTTACACTTTCAAAATAACAGAAAACAAAAAAATGGCATCTGCAAAAGTTTGGGCACCCTGCAGAGTTAATATCTTGTACTGCCCCCTTTGGCAAGTATCACAGCTTGTAAACGCTTTTTGTAGCCAGCCAAGAGTCTTTCAATTCTTGTTTGAGGTATCTTTGCTCATTCTTCCTTACAAAAGTCTTCCAGTTCTTTGAGATTTCTGGGCTGTCTGTCACGCATTGCTCTTTTAAGGTCTATCCATAGATTTTCAATTATGTTGAGGTCAGGAGATTGTAAAGGCCATGGCAAAACCTTCAGTTTACGCCTCTTGATGTAATCCCCCGTGGATTTCGAGGTGTGTTTAGGATCATTAGCCATTTGTAGAAGCCATCCTCTCTTTAACTTCAGCTTTTTCACAGATGGCATCAAGTTACCATCCAAAATTTGCTGAAATTTTATTGAATCCATTTTTCCTTCTACTCGTGAGATGTTCCCTGTGCCACTGGCTGCAACACAACCCCAAAGCATGATTGATCCAACCCCATGCTTAACAGTTGGACAGAGGTTCTTTTCATTAAATTCTGTGCCCCTTCTTCTCCAAACGTACCTTTGCTCATTCCGGCCAAAAAGTTAAATTTTAACCTCATCGGTCCACAGAACTTGTTTCCAAAATGCATCAGGCTTGTCCATATGTCCATTTGCAAAGTTCAAACGATGATTTTTGTGGTGAGGACGTAGAAGAGGTTTTCTTCTGATGACTCTTCCATGAAGACCATATTTGTACAAGTATCTCTTTATAGTGGAATAGTGTACCACAACTCCAGTGTCTGCCAGATCTTTCTGGAGGGATCGTGCAGTCAAACGTAGGTTTTGAATTGTTTTTCTCACAATCCTGCGAGCTGTTCTGTCTGATATTTTTCTTGGTCTTCCAGATCTTGCTTTAACTTCCACTGTTCCTGATGACTGCCATTTCTTAATTACATTCCGAACAGAGGATATTGACATCTGAATACGCTTTGCTATCTTCTTATAGCCTTCTCCAGCTTTGTGAGCGTCAACTATTTTCAGTTTCAGTTTTCTAGACAACTGCTTAGAAGAACCCATGGTGCTGATTGTTGGGGCAAGGTCAGATGAGTCTGGGCATTTAAAACCTTTGAGATTGACATCACCTGGTCTTCCCAGATGATGATTGAGAACAATCCATGACACTGGCAGGTCTCAGCTTTGCAAAGGGGGCAGTGCATGCTATAAATTCTGCAGGGTGCCCAAACTTTTGCAGACGCCATTTTTTTGTTTTCTGTTATTTTGAAAGTGTAAATGATGGAAATAAAATCTAACTTTTGTTGACATATTATAAGAATGTCTAATCTGTAATTTGATGCATTTTGGAGATTTTTCCATCTTTCCTTGGTTTCTTTATGCACATTAATACAAATTTTTAGCTGGGGTGCCCAAACTTTCGATCCCCACTGTATTTAAGGAATGGCCAGACCTGCAGTCAGTGCCTTGGTGTATTGTTTCCCATGTGCCCCTGTACTTGGTATCCTGTGTTCCTGCCTATCTGCCTAGTTGCTGACCCTGCTTTGATCCTGACCTCTGCTGACTGTCTCCTGTTTAACCCCTGGCTTGCCTGACCATCCTTCTGCCTGATCCTCTGTACCGCGCTGCCCGTAAGTTACTGAACCTGGCTTGTGACCCTGACTATTCTCTGCCTGCTCCTCCGGTACCTCGCTGCTCGCACGTTGCTGACCTGGCCTCCCTGACGCTACCCAGACGATCCATCCATCCCGCACGGATCTGTCTCTGTTACCAGGTCTGCCAGCCTCTTCACATCAGGCTCCTTTCCCCGCATACCTCTGACGACGCTCTTTACCATTGCCAGATGTACTCAGGGGTCGCGGCCTGGTCTCAGTCTGCTCCAAGTCCATCCCTACCATCAGGGGCCCTGGTGAATAAGCAGATTGGGACTTAGACCCCGCGCCCTGTACAGTACCTAATGGCCTGCCTGACCATTCCACCTCTCCAGCCCTGACTACACCTGTGTTCCCACACATTTCTGGTCATACCCGGATCCCTAACAGCAGTGTCCACCAATCATGTCAGCATTTAACACTTTCAGGAGTGTTAGAGGACTGTGTCTCCTGCTGCACCCTGTGGATCTTTCCTCCAAACCCCACATCACTGGCATGTCCTTTAGTGATGAAGCAGTTGGAGGAAGGGACCATAGCATGCAGTGGGGGCCACAGGCATCCAATATGCCTGAAAGACTTCAATTCTGTAGTGACTTACAGTCTTACAGAGGTTGCTAGGATGTCTAATACTCACAGGATCCCAACCAAGTATTCTAGGATCTCCAGTATTCTCAGGATCGCCAGTACTCACACGATCTCTGCAGAGTCTGGTACCGCTTGGACCTTGAAGAAGGGGACATACCCCGAAAGCTTGTCCTAAATATTGTATATTAGTGCAAATAAAAAAAGTATCACGGACAGTACTCAATTGTTTCTGCCGCAAGTGCACTAATATGGCTACAATCACCTCAAGCAAAATTTCTAGAACTTCCAGTACTAGCAGGATCCCGGCCAGATCTTTAAGGAGTTGTGGGATTCCTAGGATCACCAGTAGTAGCAGGATCCCTGCCAGTTCTTCCAAGATTTCCAGGATACCCAGGACCTCCGGTACTCACAGAAATCCTGCCAGGCCTTCCAGGATTCTTAGGACCCCCAATACTAACAGGATCCCTACCAGGTTTTCCAGGATTTCCAGGAGCTCCACTACCTCCAGGATTTCCAGAGTTCCCAGTACTGATGTTGAGTGTGCCCTCTGACTAGATAGATTTTAAAACTCCATCCTTTGAATTGGCTGCAGCTGAGTCTCATTGCCACCTAGCCTTAAGCTAAAGCATTACAATACTTAACAGACATTTGCCTGTTTGCTGCCAACCCAGATGGACTTGACTAATAGGAGTTAATGCACTATAATATGTACTTGCCAGATGCCTGTTTGTTGTAAAGCTAGGTTGACCTGACAACTTTATTACTTTCCACCCACCAAAACCCCCTGGACTTGACTGTTCTCTCACTTGCTGCCAGCCAAGATCCCTGCCTGGACCTGGCTACTCTTCTGCTTACCGACCACCAAGACCCCTGTCTGGACCTGACTACTCTCTCATTCTCTGCCTGTCTAGATCTCTGCTCGGATCTGAGAACTCTTCTGTCCTGATGTCTTGAGAACAATATCTGCATTGAAGCATTCTTGTTTCAGCCTCCCCTTGGTGGGCAATCTTGAGGGCCGTGACCTGGTGCCACTTTGCTCCCAAGAAAACCAGTGACCAATAGGGTCTTCAGCCTATTATTCCTAGTGGGGTACTCAGGTGAAGACCAATTGTTACATACTTTGGATGAACTTGTGTTACCTGCCAGGGGGCACCATAATACAAAGGACTACGGACATGACAGGATCCCTTTAAATTATCTCTCTCTCTCTCTAGAGAGAGAGAGAGAAAGGAAGACATATATATTGGAGAGTGTTGGAAACAGTTAAAACCTCCTCTGGTTTATTTTTTGCCGTCTGTGTCCCATGGGGGGATTCCATGTCAATATTTGATCTAGAGATTAAACCGAAAATAGCAGAAACTGTTCTCCCCTGAATAGGTGTTCCCAACTGATGATTTTCTTTCATCAGCTACTCTGGGAACAAATACAAATTTTTAAAATTGCAATTACGTTCTGACTTGGTGACCAAAAGGGACATAGATACCAATAAAAACCTTCTCTACTCCGTTCAAAACTAAAAAACAAAAGTTGGTTTATATACACTTATACACTATATATACACAGGGCTTACACAAGGTATTTTTTGGCATCTGTAAGAGAATGAAACACCAGTGGGGAGCTTTAAAGGTGAGGCATGTGGTGGTGGTTGAGTCAGATTCTATGGTGGATCAGAACAGAACAGTTTTGTCATCCTAATGGGAAAGGAGCGTCCTTTCGGGGAGGATTTAAAAAACCCACCATGCAGCTTCCTGTTTCAGGGAAAGTCAGGATTTTTCTTCCCAGAGAAACGGAGTAGGATAGCCGGAGAACCAGAGTAGTGAAGGACTGAACTGCAGTTATCAGTCACATGGGTATAACGCACAGACCCCTTATGGGCCCCACTGTTTCTCCCAAGTTTTATTCCTTAGTGGGTTTAAGCAGCCAGGCATATGGTAGTTTTCTAATCTCTCTACACAAAAACCAGGCAGATAGTGTCTTTTTAAGATTTATTGCTTGAATAACTTGGTTAGGGTGTTGGGTAAGCCTTTGGATACTCCAAATTTTGTTCATATATAATGGAGGACACTCTCTGACTCTCTATCTCTTCAAGCTGAAACCCCTCTTGAGGTTAGTGATGAATGAACTACGGCCCAGGGAACTCCAAAGCAAGAGCAAGTCTGGGGCAGACTCTTCAAGAGTTAACAAGTACAGTCTCTAGGATCTTCTCAGACTTGCACTCACTGTTTCCTGGGTACTTGAATGCTTTCCTGAAATACCAGACAGCTTCTTTCAGATTAGATGCTATGTGGACTTCCTGGAAACTGCTCCCAGTAACCTTGGAGGTGGGTCCCCCAGCTCTCCCTGAGTTGGGACTCCGATGGCCTCCTCTAAACTTCAGCAAAGTGACCCAGAGAGTCACAGCCCCCAGACTGGGTCTTCTCCCAGAGGACAAGGACCATACTGTTCTAGGCCCCTGCCTATTTATACATACCTCAACTCCCTACTGGTCATCTTTACTACCAGGCATTGGCTGAGGTTGTATGAATATGCAAGTTGAGGATCTGCCTCTTCCTGCGCACTAAATTCTGGAACTTACCAGAAACCAGAGGGAAGCAGTCGAACCTGCAATCAGCATAACCCAATACTACTGGCAACTTAATGAGGAGGGTGCTACATGGACAGTGGATCTGAAGCAGGCCAGCCAGAGAGAAGACACATTGATTAACGCTGTTATGAAAAAATAACTATTGAAAAAAGTTGCAATAAGTCTGCTCTTATACCTGTGGATAGATATGGTAAGCCACTACCTGGGCTACAGAAGTTTTGACTGGGAAACAGGTGGGCGTCCTAATGAATGAGATCCTATCAGTATGGCAGCAATAAAAGGGTCTCCCCAGTAAACCATGTGCCCTGTAACCTGGGACCGCCAAGTCTTGTGGGTCTGGGTGTGCACTGGGATCCTTACGGGCTAGGCCTGGAACCACCGGAAGTTATATGTAAATGAGAGTGTTTCCTAGTATAGCCTGGAGGCTGTGCAGAGGTGACCCAAAGTGGTGTCTGTGGGCTCTTGGATTCTCCATTGAATTGTGATGTAGGCCTGCAGGCTGTGGGGTGGGGGAAAGTCCAGGTGGTAGGCACACAGAGGGAAGTCACGGCACACACAGTGGCTGAAAATGCGAAGGTGTATTGTCAAAATGTTCCAGATAGTAACAGAATCTTTCCAACAGTATAAAATAAGTGGCTCTTACAAGGACACTTGGCACTGAAGAATGGGGCAAGTCCTCCGAAACACATCACCTGGTATTGCCATCCACATACTTCCAAGAGGTTGGAGAGCAGACTTCTGGATTCTGTATCTTAATATGCCACTATTCCATTTTGGTTTTTGAGTCAAACATTTTTATCCCTTAATAAAGTGCTGGAGATAATGCACTAGGCATTTGTGCCCTTTCTGTTTTTGTTGTTTGTATAGTACTGGATTCCCTGATTTGAGAAGGGCTTCACCACTTTAACCATCCAACTCGAATTGCACAGTGGCCATGGTTTACTATATTGCCAGAAGTATTGGGCCTGCCCTCCAAATCAGTGGATTCAGGTGTTCCAATCACCTCCATGGCCACAGGTGTATACAATCAAGCCCCTAGGCATGCAGACTGCTTCTACAAACATTGGGGAAAGAATGGGTCGCTCTCAGGAGCTCAGTGACTCCAAGAGTGGTCCTGTGATAGGTGGCCAGCTGTGCAATAAGTCCATCCGTGACATTTCCTGGCTACCAAATATTCCACACTCAACTGTTAGTGGGATTATAACAAAGTGGAAGCAACTGGGAACAACAGCCACTCAGCCACCAAGTGGTAGGCCACGTCACATGACAGAGCGGGGTCAGCGCATGCTGAAGCGCACAGTGCGCAGAAGTCACCAACTGTCTGCAGAGTCAATAGCTAAAGACCTCCAAACTTGGTGTGTCCTTCAGATGAGCCCAACAACAGTGCATAGAGAACTTCATGGAATGGGTTTCCATGGTTGAGCAGATGCATCCAAACCTTACATCACCAAGTGCAATGCAAAGCGTCAGATGCCATGGCGTAAAGCACGCCGCCACTGGACTCTAGAGCAGGGGAGACATGTTCTCTGGAGTGACCAATCACGCTTCTCTGTCTGGCAATCCGGTGGACGTGTCTGGGTTTGGTGGTTGCCAGGAAAACGGGTACTTGCCTGACTGCATTGTGCCAAGTGTAAATTTTGTTGAAGGTGGTGGACTATGGTGTGGAGTTTTTTTTCAGGGGTTGAGCTTGTCCCCCTAGTTCCAGTGGTGGACTATGGTGTGGAGTTTTTTTTCAGGGGTTGAGCTTGTCCCCCTAGTTCCAGTGAAGGGAACTCTTAAGGCATCAGCATACCAAGACATTTTGGACAATTTCATGCTCCCAACTTTGTGGGAAGAGTTTTGGGATGGCCCTTTCCTGTTCCAACATGACTGCGCACCAGTGCACAAAGCAAGGTCCATAAAGACATGGATGAGCGAGTTTGGCACCAGTGGTGTTATTAGGTTTCATGCTGCCCTAGGCAACACAAAAATCACCCCCCCCCCCATGGAGAGACACTGACAAACACCCCCCTCCCCATGATAAGAGCCTGACATTGACCAACAACACCCCACCCAAGAAAGCCTTCCACTACCACCACCCCCATACACTGGCAGCTCCCCCACCCTGGCGAGAGAGAGGACACTCACCTTCACAGCTCTGGACATCCCCAGGAACAAGAGTCAGGCTCTGCATAAACCATCAAGCAGCCTACAGCCTCTAGCAGATCCCACCTGGTCCCAATGCTGTGTGTGTCCTTTCTTCCATCCCTTCATTTGGGGGGGCGGCGCTGCCCCCCTGAAACATGCCGCTGCCCCCTTAAAAAATGCCACCCTAGGCAAATGCCTTGTTTGCCTTGTGGTAAATACACCCCTGGGTGGAGGAACTTGACTGTCCTGCACAGAGTCCTGACCTCAACCCCATAGAACACCTTTGGGATGAATTAGAGCGGAGACTGCAAGCCAGGCCTCCTCCCCCGACATCAGTGCCTGACCTGACAAATGTGCTTCTGGAAGAATGGTCCAACCTTCCCATAGACACCCTCCTAAACCTTGTGGACGGCCTTCCCAGAAGAGTTGAAGCTGTTATAGCTGCAAAGGGCGGGGCCAACTCAATATTGAACCCTACGGACTAAGACTGGGAGGCCATTAAAGGTCATATGCGTGGAAAGGCCGGCCGACCAATACTTTTGGCAGTACAGTGTATATGCATCGTAATGGCAAGCTTCCCAAGGATTTTTTGAGCACTGAAGTGTCAGGTTTGTACTGTTCTTTAGACGAGTTACTGTCCGTGACCTAGCCACATACAGAATGTGCACCAACCAGGGGCGGACTGACAACTCATGGGGCCCCCGGGCAATAGGGGATCATGGGGCCCTGTGTCCTTGCCCAAACTAAAAAAAAGCCTTTGAAAAAGGTACCAGGGCATCTCATGGGGCCCCCTACTGACCCTGGGCCCTCGGGCAGTGCCCGAGTTTCCAAATGGTCAGTCCGCCCCTGGCACCAACTGCAGTGATCCAAATTAAAAGGTATGCGCTAATAACAAACTTATACAAAAGTGTATGTCATCATCTAAAAAACATTAGTGTTTTAAATAAATTATAGTGTCCAAACTTAAATTAGTGTCCAAAAAAATATATATATCTTCAGTGACTTGAACCAATTGTGAGAAATCCACCACCAAAGGAGATTAAATAAACTCACCAGAGCTAATGGCTGGTCAGATTATAAACCAGCAACAGCGCTTGTGCTCTGGGAGCGATGAACCCGATGTCCAAATAGATATGGTGATGTTTCAGATACTTCCAGATAATAATCACAGCCAAACAACTTTGCAGCCCAAGCTCTTATGATGAACTTCTCCACTCTTTCTCATACCTCCATGAGAGCATGCAGTACACTCAGGGACAAAAAAGAGAACATAATGGTGCAATACGTTTTTTTCATTTATCTCTTTAACCTCCCTGGCGGTATGATTATTTCAGATTTTTGGTGCTGAAAGCGGTACCATTTTTTTGCATGGAAATATGTATTTTTTTTATTGTAGGCTGTAATTTTTAGGAAAAACTCACTGAAATCTGTCCGAACAAGAGTCTAGTAAACATCCCGGGTATGATAAAATTTGAAACACAAAATCATAAATTATAATTTAATAAATAATCATAAAAATAATATAAAAATAATAAAAAATTTAATTCAATATTATAATCAAACCAAAAACACTGAAATGTGAAATATAGCGCCAAGTTCGCACATTGCTGAGCTCAGTCGCAAAATCGTTTTCAGTTTCTGATGACGAATTTCCCCCACGAATCATTATCACTCAATTCTGTAAGTGGTTCTGATTTACTATCGCTGTTCTCTAGCCGGTCTAAAACCGCTTTTGACCTAAAGGGACACTTTTTGGACGCCATGGACATTTCTCAGTTTCCAGGCAGAAAGAACAGACAAAATGCAGGCAGGGCGCCGGACAAAGCACTCGGGACAAAATGTATGTGAAATAGGTTGAAACAGCAATGTTTTACTGTGTAAAATGAAAAAAAAAAAAAATGACATTTTTTAAAATTACGGCGCCCGTACGTCCCGACGTCACAGGGACAGGACACAGAAGCCGGATGCTGGCATCGGCCGGAGGAGATGGCCAGGGATGCTGCAGGGGACACATCGTGGGAGCGCAGGGTAAGGTAAGTGAAGAACACATGCCGGAGCAGCGCCGCATGGTATTCCCGAGTGTAGCTCGGGGTTACCGCTTTTGGTACTGAAATGTTACCCCGAGCTACACTCGGGAATACCGCCAGGGAGGTTAATAAAAAAGGTATAAGGAAACTCACAAACAAGGTGTCCAACAGACAGCAGCTTCAATCGCAAAAAAGGGTTGAGATACAATTACCGCTCACCGCAGATCTCTCCCATACAGCACAGACCAGCAAGGCTCTCTAACGTCCACATCAAGTAGGCTACGCCCTTTTTGATGTGGACGTTAGAGAGCCTTGCTGGTCTGTGCTGTATGGGAGAGATCTGCGGTGAGCGTTAACTGTATCTCAACCCTTTTTTGCGATTGAAGCTGCTGTCTGTTGGACACCTTGTTTGTGAGTTTCCTTCTACCTTTTTTATTAAAGAGATAAATGAAAAAACCGTATTGCACCATTATGTTCTCTTTTTTGTCCCTGAGTGTACTGCATGCTCTCATGGAGGTGTGAGAGAGTGGAGAAGTTCATCATAAGAGCTTGGGCTGCAAAGTTGTTTGTCTGTGATTATTATCTGGAAGTATCTGAAACATCACCATATCTATTTGGACATCGGGTTCATCGCTCCCAGAGCACAAGCGCTGTTGCTGGTTTATAATCTGACCAGCCATTAGCTCTGGTGAGTTTATTTAATCTCCTTTGGTGGTGGATTTCTCACAATTGGTTCAAGTCACTGAAGATATATATATATTTTTTGGACACTAATTTATGTTTGGACACTATAATTTATTTAAAACACTAATGTTTTTTGGATGATGACATACACTTTTGTATAAGTTTGTTATTAGCGCATACCTTTTAATTTGGATTATTGTTGCCAAAATTTATTTTGGGTGGGATATGCTGCTGACACTTTGGTGTTTTTTGTAAGTGGCGCTTTTTTCTTTTTTAATTTGGTACCAACTGCAGTGAGCCAGGGCTTTTTATAAGCTTTGCCCTCACTAAAGATGGCCGCAGAGGTCAGCCAGGTGGCAGCATCCAATCAGACAGCAATTCACATGATGACCTGTACAGAGGCCTAAGGAATGGGAATTTCTCCTGTCTTCTACTCTCCCAGCAAGGTGGATGCAACAGCACCACCTATGTAGGAAGGTCAACTTGCACCTGCCTATAGGTGGCGGTATTTTAACTTAGATGAACTTGCAGCAAGGGGGTGCTACAAGCAAGTGGTGAATGTGGGCTTTAAAGAGACCCTAAGACTTTTGCCCATTTCAAAAATACTATAAAATAAAACCAAAACTACAATAGTTTAGCTTTTAGTGGATGCACATGACCTTGTATTTCCTAAATTCGTGCTGAACTATTTATCACAGCGATGTTGAGTCGCCCTCACTTGCCCCAGATACATTTGCTTGTGGTGCGGCTGCGGGCATTCACTGAAGTGTTACACAATAGAAAAAATGGAGAAGGCTAAGAGAAGCCAAAGTTCAAATTTTAAAAGGTTTTATGAAAAGTGGTCCATGAACACCGCGACCGTCATCCTGCCCTGCGGTTTTGTGCGGGACTCGAATAGCCTCTTCTTTAGTTTCAGGAAGATGGCCATGGTCACCCGCTGTACTTGTTCAATGACCTCGAGGTGAGTTTTACAACTGAGATATGGAAAACAATGCACCGCGTTCTCGGATGGAAACGCTACAAGAATATCGCATGCCCATTAAAAGGCTTTATTGTTACGTATTGCCATGTGAACCCTTCAAGAGGTAAATTCACTTTTTGTGATGAACTGAAAAAATATTCTAAATTAAAGAGGTATTAAACCCAAAAGCAAACATTTATTACAATGCAATTCTTAGATGTGATGGCTGCATTAGTCTTCTTTTTTATTTCTTTGTTATTTTCATCTGGCAATCCTACCAGTGAGTCCATGTATAATACATAAGGGGGGGATATGATCTCCATGTATAATACATAAGGGGGGATAGGATCTCCATGTATAATACATAAGGGGGGATATGATCTCCATGTATAATACATAAGGGGGGGATATGATCTCCATGTATAATACATAAGGGGGGGATATGATCTCCATGTATAATACATAAGGGGGGGATATGATCTCCATGTATAATACATAAGGGGGGATATGATCTCCATGTATAATACATAAGGGGGGATATGATCTCCATGTATAATACATAAGGGGGGATATGATCTCCATGTATAATACATAAGGGGGGGATATGATCTCCATGTATAATACATAAGGGGGGATATGATCTCCATGTATAATACATAAGGGGGGATATGATCTCCATGTATAATACATAAGGGGGATATGATCTCCATGTATAATACATAAGGGGGATATGATCTCCATATATAATACATAAGGGGGGGATATGATCTCCATGTATAATACATAAGGGGGGATATGATCTCCATGTATAATACATAAGGGGGGATACGATCTCCATGTATAATACATAAGGGGGGGATACGATCTCCATGTATAATACATAAGGGGGGATATGATCTCCATGTATAATACATAAGGGGGGATATGATCTCCATGTATAATACATAAGGGGGGATATGATCACCATGTATAATACATAAGGGGGGATATGATCTCCGTGTATAATACATAAGGGGGGATATGATTGAAGGGAAATGTATGTCTTTTAGGTCTGTCATTTTGTTTTCCCCATTCTATATTTTGTACTAACATGTTGATTAAGTGTTTTGTATTATACCCAGAATGAGTTAATGAAAATATTCTTCTTCTAGCTTAGCCTTGGTAGAGGAGATAGTATCCAATTATTTCTTTATACTAACAGCACCTGTTTCTGTTATGATATAATTAAAAGTCAAATACTTCTGTCCCATGGGAAAATAATTGTTGGATACTTGTAACTGATTTCAAGGCCTGAGAAAGTCATGTTCATAGCCTTGACAAGTATCTAGCGAGATTCTATTGTATGTAGTAGATAAGTGTTTTAAAACAATGTAGAAACTTTCTTTATTGTTGGGAAAGTGAAACCCCGCTTCTCATCACTTTTCAGAATTGACGTCAATGTTGCCTTTTTGTATTCAGCCAATCAATTACTGACAACTCAGTTTTTTGATACTCTGTGCCCCCACCTTTCTTTTTTCTGTTATATTAATTTTCTTCCCACTAATAAACTAGAGAGATTGATTTCAACTATCACTGTGTGTATGTGTATGTCTGTTGTCTTTTCTGAGATGAAGTCAATCTCCCCGACGCGTCGTACCTGAAACAGGACTAAAAAGACTAAATAGCCAGGGGCTATCAACAACCTTTCAATGATCACCATGTATAATAAATAAGGGGGATATGATCTCCATGTATAATACATAAGGGGGGATATGATCTCCATGTATAATACATAAGGGGGGATATGATCTCCATGTATAATACATAAGGGGGGATATGATCTCTATGTATAATACATAAGGGGGGATATGATCTCCATGTATAATACATAAGGGGGATATGATCTCCATGTATAATACATAAGGGGGGATATGATCTCCATGTATAATACATAAGGGGGGATATGATCTCCATGTATAATACATAAGGGGGGATATGATCTCTATGTATAATACATAAGGGGGGATATGATCTCCAAGTATAATACATAAGGGGGGGGATATGATCACCATGTATAATACATAAGGGGAGATATGATCTCCATGTATAATACATAAGGGAGGGATATGATCTCCATGTATAATACATAAGGGGGGATATGATCTCCATGTATAATACATAAGGGGGAGATATGATCTCCATGTATAATACATAAGGGGGGGGGGGATATGATCTCCATGTATAATACATAAGGGGGGATATGATCACCATGTATAATACATAAGGGGGGGATATGATCTCCATGTATAATACATAAGGGGGGATATGATCTCCATGTATAATACATAAGGGGGATATAATCTCCATGTATAATACATAAGGGGGGATATGATCTCCATGTATAATACATAAAAGGGGATATGATGTCCATGTATAATACATAAGGGGGGGTATTATCTCCATGTATAATACATAAGGGGGGATATGATCTCCATGTATAATACATAAGGGGGGATCTGATCTCCATGTATAATACATAAGGGGGGATATGATCTCCATGTATAACACATAAGGGGGGATATGATCTCCATGTATAATACATAAGGGGGATATGATCACCATGTATAATACATAAGGGGGGATATAATCTCCATGTATAATACATAAGGGGGGATATGATCACCATGTATAATACATAAGGGGGGATATAATCTCCATGTATAATACATAAGGGGGGATATGATCTCCATGTATAATACATAAGGGGGGGATATGATCTCCATGTATAATACATAAGGGGGGGGTATGATCTCCATGTATAATACATAAGGGGGGGATATGATCTCCATGTATAATACATAAGGGGGGATATGATCACCATGTATACTACATAAGGGGGGATATGATCACCATGTATAATACATAAGGGGGGATATGATCACCATGTATAATACATAAGGGGGGATATGATCACCATGTATTATACATGATCTCCATGTATAATACATAAGGGGGGGGGATATGATCTCCATGTATAATACATAAGGGGGGATATGATCTCCATGTATAATACATAAGGGGGGATATGATCTCCATGTATAATACATAAGGGGGGATATGATCACCATGTATTATACATGATCTCCATGTATAATACATAAGGGGGGGGGATATGATCTCCATGTATAATACATAAGGGGGGATATGATCTCCATGTATAATACATAAGGGGGGATATGATCTCCATGTATAATTCATAAGGGGGGATATGATCTCCATGTATAATACATAAGGGGGGATATGATCTCCATGTATAATACATAAGGGGGGATATGATCTCCATGTATAATACATAAGGGGGGATATGATCTCCATGTATAATACATAAGGGGGGGATATGATCTCCATGTATAATACATAAGGGGGGATATGATCTCCATGTATAATACATAAGGGGGGGATATGATCTCCATGTATAATACATAAGGGGGATATGATCTCCATGTATAATACATAAGGGGGGATATGATCTCCATGTATAATACATAAGGGGGATATGATCTCCATGTATAATACATAAGGGGGGATATGATCTCCATGTATAATACATAAGGGGGGATATGATCTCCATGTATAATACATAAGGGGGGATATGATCTCCATGTATAATACATAAGGGGGATATGATCTCCATGTATAATACATAAGGGGGGATATGATCTCCATGTATAATACATCAGTGGTTCATATAGTGAATTCGGTGTAGTTATCCCCCCTAAGGTCATCACAGAGGACAAGGGGGCGCTCTTTACGTCTGGAGGAAAATAAATTTAGTCTCCAAACACGGAAAGGTTTCTTCACAGTGAGAGCTGTGAGAATGTGGAATAGACTCCCTCAAGAGTTGGTTCTGGCCAGCTCAGTGGATTGCTGTAGGAAAGTCCTGGATCCTTTCTTGGATACACAGAATATAACTGGATATAACATTTATAGGGAAAGTTGATCCAGGGAATATCCGATTGCCTCTCGGGGGATCAGGAAGGAATTTTTTTCCCTGCAGGAGCAAATTGGATCATCCTTTGCTGTTTTTTTGTGCCTTCCTCTGGATCCACTGAGGGTGTAGGATTTAAATTTTTTTTTTAATGGATGAACTGGATGGACTTTTGTCTTTTCTCAGCCAGACTAACTATGTAACTATGGCAAAGTGACTGGTTTTCTTGCTAGTCCAACCCCCACTTACCGATGCTAACCTCCCCCGCAGTGCTCCTTTTGCCTACCATGCATGGACAATGAAGGGGGCTCCTTTTAAGCCACCTTGTGTTGGCACAATCCGCATGGCAAGCTTGGCACCGCAATGTTGCAGGGAGCACTTGTCGTCTTCTGAGTCAACCAGATTAACAGAAGAACTAATTCCTGGACGTTTCTTTATACAATGTACAATGTATCAAGCAACACATTCATTCTTGACGAGGATATAATTTTGGGACTATAATAGCTCACGCTGCTGCTGACCTAAAAGTGTCATGTCTGGGCCTGAGGCATTTTTTCACTTCCCAACACGCATTGCAGTCTCTTTTATTACCTTCTGTAAAGTTCTCGCTATATTACCTGACCTCTCTATGATTAAAGGTCTTTAGGCTGTATAAAAATCCATACTACCTGATACTTCCCCTCGACGCCTCCGCACTATGGGAGACGACAAGAACGGTATCTGCTCCTGTGCTGCCCGAACCCGAGTCGGCAACCGGCTCCCGTTTTATCCATAGGAGACATTATTTCATGGAGAAGAATTTAGAAAAAGGAGACCAGCAGCGCAAATGGCTTCCCTGGCAAGCGGTAGAATGCCTGCGCTGGAGGCAATTTCCCTGCAAATGTGCGACATGATTTGAAGGATATATTCACTGAAAAAACATGGAGGTGTCGCCGCTGTCCTCCCTTGCTGACCACCTTTGCTTGAATATACTTCATCGGGATTTGTGGGCAGTGTGGTTGAACAAGCCCCAAATCAGCAGAATCTGGACACTGAGAACTCAGGAGCCTGTACATGTCACACTCCCGCCGCTAAATGACAGATTCCTGGCTGCAGTAATTCAAATTTACACAAAATAATGATCAGCAGACATCCTTCTTGATGCCTGTTGGCTGCCGCAACTGTCCATCACCAGGTCCTTCTTATAGGGTCGTCCTGAAACATCCTAGCATTGGCATCAGAGCTTTCCCTTCACACCACAGTCCCCCGTTCACACCAGAGATTCCTATTACATGCAAGAATCTCACCTACACCTCAGAGTTCCACCCATGGGCGGACTGATCCTTTGGAAACTCGGGCATTGCCCCAGGGCCCGGGGTCAGTAGGGGGCCACATGAGATGCCCCTGGTACCTTTTTCATAGGCTTCTTTGAGTTTGGGCAAGGACACAGGGGCCCCATGATCCCCTATTGCACGGGGGCCCCATGAGTTGTCAGTCCGCCCCTGGTTCCACCCCACCTTTACACCTTAGAGACCCCAATAGCCTATCAGAGCCCCCCCTTTTTCATGGAGAAGAATTTAGTAAAAGGAGACCGGGCAGCGCAAATTTCTCCCCAGGCAAGCGGCAGAATGCCTGCGCTGGAGGCAATTTCCCTGCAAATGTACAACATTGATTTGAAGGATACGTTCAATGAAAGAAACATGGAGGTGTCAATGCTGTCCTCCCTTGCTGACCACCTTGGCTTGGATATACTTTGTCGGGATTTGTGGGCAGTGTGGGTGAACAAGCCCCGAATCAGCAGACATCATTCTTGATGCCTATTGGCTGCCGCAACTGTCCATCACCAGGTCCTTCTTATAGGGTCATCCTGAAACATCCTAGCATTGGCATCAGAGCTTTCCCTTCACACCGCAGTCCCCCGTTCACACCAGAGATTCCTATTACAGGCCAGAGTCTCACCTACACATCAGGGTTCCACCCAGGGGCGGACTGATCCTTTGGAAACTCGGGCATTGCCCCAGGGCCCGGGGTCGATAGGGGGCCACATGAGATGCCCCTGGTACCTTTTTCATAGGCTTCTTTGAGTTTGGGCAAGGACACAGGGGCCCCATGATCCCCTATTGCACGGGGGCCCCATGAGTTGTCAGTCCGCCCCTGGTTCCACCCCACCTTTACACCTTAGAGACCCCAATAGCCTATCAGAGCCCTCCCCTTTTTCATGGAGAAGAATTTAGAAAAAGGAGACCGGGCAGTGCAAATTTCTCCCCAGGCAAGCAGCAGAATGCGCATGCTGGAGGCAATTTCCCTGCAAATGTGCAAAATTGGTTTGAAGGATACGTTCAATGAAAGGCACATGGAGGTGTCACTGCTGTTCTCCCTTGCTGACCACCTTGGCTTGGATATACTTTGTTGGGATTCGTGGGCAGTGTGGGTGAACAAGCCCCGAATCAGCAGACATCATTCTTGATGCCTATTGGCTGCCGCAACTGTCCATCACCAGGTCCTTTTTATAGGGTCGTCCTGAAACATCCTAGTACTGGCATCAGAGCTTTCCCTTCACACCGCAGTTCCCCGTTCACACCAGAGATTTCTATTACATGCCAGAGTCTCACCTACTCATCAGAGTTGCACCCCCCCCTTTACTCCTTAGAGACCCCAATAGCCTATCAGAGCCCCCCCCCCCTTTTTCATGGAGAAGAATTTAGAAAAAGGAAACCGGGCAGCGCAAATTGCTTCCCAGGCAAGTGGCAGAATGCGCATGCTGGAGGCAATTACCCTGCAAATGTACGACATTGA
The DNA here is from genome assembly GCF_062004578.1 of Staurois parvus. Lineage (NCBI taxonomy): Eukaryota > Metazoa > Chordata > Amphibia > Anura > Ranidae > Staurois > Staurois parvus. The sequence continues at coordinate 24,653 of NW_028318789.1, forward strand.
TTCGGAGGATACGTTCACTGAAAGGAACATGGAGGTGTCGCCGCTGTCCTCCCTTGCTGACCACCTTTGCTTGAACTTACTTCGTCGGGATTTGTGGGCAGTGTGGTTGAACAAGCCCCGAATCAGCAGAATCTGGACACCGAGGCTCTACATGTCACACTCCTGTCGCTAAATGACAGATTCCTGGTTGCAGTAATTCAAATTTACACAAAATAATGATCAAATTATTTTGTGGAAATCCAGCATCAGTCATGTGTCGAGTGAAGTATTCCACATCATGTCAGGAGAGTGTAGTGCTCCTGTTCCACGACAGCTGCTGGTCTCCTGGTTTTGGCTGTGATGCCTTCTCTCTGTCTGCCTGTCCACCTGCAAGGTGATTGATGTAGCCAGTCTTTGGGTGGAGACCAAACCTGATTTAGGCCAGCCAAGCCTGTAGTCTCATGCTTGTGATAGTGCATGTAACACAAGCTTCAAGCTCCCTGTTTGGCTGCCCTGCTCTGCTGTTTGGACTCCTCTGTTGACTACTCTCTGAACCCTGCCTGCCAATTGACCCTGACTATTCTGAACCTTGCCTGATTTTTATTTCTTTGAATAAACATAAAATAATGAGGTCACAATAGGCCATTTTTCGCACAAGAACAGGCACAGGACTGGGCAAGGAGCTTCCGTCACCATTAGTATTTTTCTTTTAAAAACCACCCTAATTTCATCTTGCCCAATGCATTTTATCAAAATGGTAAAATTTAGCTGACGCTGACTAATTCCTTGCAAGATATAACTGACTCAATCATAGGAGCGTACGCCATGACGTCAGTACGCCATGATGTCAGTACGCCCGCATCTGCTTGTGTGTATTTCAACTTTTTATTTGGCTGCTTGCCTGGAGCTCTAACATAGAATGATGCACCTTTCTCTGGGTATAAAGCACCATAATCAATGGTATTCTGATGGTTGGTGCTCATTGCAAACCTAACCTCCAAAAAGATCAAAACAAAAAAATATTTCCCAGTCCACCCCCCATAAAAATCAACCTAATAGTCCCAGTTACTAACCTAACTCTTCAATCACATGAGATGGCCGGTCCCAGGTCTTCTGTCTTCTGTCTTCTGCTCTTTTTAATATTTCATTGCCCACATCATTCTTGATGCCTATTGGCTGCCGCAACTCTCCATCTCCAGGTCCTTCTTCTAGGGTCATCCTGAAACATCCTAGCATTGGCAGCTGAGCTTTCCCTTCACACCACAGTCCCCGGTTCACACCAGAGATTCCTATTACATGCCAGAGTCTCACCTTCAGATCAGAGTTCCACCCCACCTTTACACCTTAGAGACCCCAATAGCCTTTTAGAGCCCCCCTTTACACCTCAGAGTTTCCAATAGGCCATCAGAGCCCCCCTTTCACATCAGGGTTTTGTATTGCACATCAGAGTCCGATCTTCACATCAGAGCCCCCCTTTCCCATCAAGATTCCCTATTGCACATCAGAGTCCAATCTTCACATCAGAGCCCCCCTTTCACATTAAAAAACCCCAGTAGTCCATCAGAGCCCTCCCTTTTTTTATCACACACTCAGGACAAGTCCGGGTAACATCTTTCAGTGGGCCGGATGGTTTGAAGAACTACAGGGTTGCGATGGTCTTGATAAAGATTTCTCCTCGGCCTCCCTGAGCAGCGCAGAGCACACTGCACCACACTGCACCACATTGCACCACATCGCACCTCATCGCACCGCATCGCATCACACCTCATCGCACCACATCGCACCACACTGCACCACATCGCACCCCATCGCACCGCATCGCACCACATACCACCTCATCGCACCTCATCGCACCACATCGCACCTCATCGCACCACATCGCACCACATAGCACCACATAGTACCACATAGTACCACATCGCACCACATCGTACCGATTGCACCACATCGCACCACATCACACCACATTGCACCACATCGCACCACATCACACCACATCGTACCACATTGCACCCTATCACACCTCATTGTACTGATTGCACCACATTGCACCACATTGCACCACATCGCACCTCATTGCACCTCATCGCACCACATTGCACCACATTGCACCATATTGCACAATTCAATTACTGATAAATAACTTCACTAAATAAAAAAAAAACAACAACTCAGGATGTGCCTCTTCCCCTCCCCCACTCCTTTTCCTTCACGCAGAGCCCTTCCTCCTCCATCGGCAGCATATTTGCGTTCGGAGAGCCTGTCAGTCTCTGATCCATGTTGACATGTTTGTCACTTTCATTAGCGCGGCTCCGCGAGTGTCTTTCACAATTTATTTTCGTGTTATTGGATCAGATGGGGGCTCAGGCGGCGCAGACACTCTTTCTGGTTATGTAACCTTTTCGCACCGCGCTCGTCAGAATGACAGGCAGAACCGCTTCGCTTTGCCGCTAATGCGTCAGGTGAGATATACAGAAAGGTTTCCCATCAAGACGCAGAGAGCCTTCCATTCCAGCAGCCACAAGCTCCGCCGCGCTCTCAGGATTTCTCAGGCGTCGTGGTGAGGGAGAAGCGGCAGCTTGTCGATGGCGTCGGAACCGTCTTGGATCGCATTGGGGGGGGGGGGGGGTGGATCTGGTGGTGTTTAACCCCTTCACGCCTAGGGGTAAAACAAATCTAAATGCCTAAGCACAATTCTGCAACGTTGACATTTGTTAGTAAAACCGCACATATCATCAAAACTACTTTGTACATCCGGGTGAATTATACCGCGATTTTTTCAGGACAAATTGGGCTTTCATTTGGTGGTAAATGGTAATGGATAGCTCCTGATTATTTTTTATTATCAAAAGGAAAACTGGCCCAAAAGAGTAAAAAAAATTATATATTTTTTTAATTTAGCTGTGTGTTTCTTGTTACTACCATAACCTACCACCAAAGAACAACCCAAAATAAATACTCCAGCTCCTGACGATCGCAGCGATACCATATATGTGTGTGTTATTTGTTGTTTGTACCCGGAGTACAGCCCAGAAACAATAGTGCGCATTTTGTTTTTGTCTTTTTTTTTTTACCTAAAACACACTGACACTGACATTAACACTAACTGACACTAATACCATTTTTTTTAAAATCCTGACCTTTGACCCTGAACTTTGACCTTGACCTTTGACCATAACCTTGACCCAAACAATAACCCTGGCACTGAACTAGATCAAACCTTGATCTAGTTATTTTTTTATTTTTTCTTTTATTTTGTAATAATTATTTATCTTTTTTTTTTTTTTCTACAAACAATTTTCCTCTCTATGCCAGGAGTTAGAGAGATACAATGTATAACAGAATGTATATAATGATACAATGTATAACAGGATGTATACAATGATACAATGTATAATGGAATGTATATAATGATACAATGTATAATGGAATGCATACAATGATACAATGTATAATGGAATGCATACAATGATACAATGTATAATAGGAGGTATATAATGATACAAAGTATAATGGAATGTATATAATGATACAATGTATAATAGGATGTATATAATGATACAATGTATAATGGAATGTATACAATGATACAATGTATAATGAAATGCATACAATGATACAATGTATAATGGAATGTATATAATGATACAATGTGCAATAGAATGTATATAATGATACAATGTATAATGGAATGTATATAATGATACAATGTATAATAGAATGTATATAATGGTACAATGTATAATAGGATGTATATAATGATACAATGTATAATGGAATGTATATATTGATACAATGTATAATGAAATGTATATAATGATACAGTGTATAATAGGATGTATATAATGATACAATGTATAATGGAATGTATACAATGATACAATGTATAATGAAATGTATATAATGATACAATGTATAATAGGATGTATATAATGATACAATGTATAATGGAATGTATATAATGATACAATGTATAATGGAATGTATATAATGATACAATGTGCAATAGAATGTATATAATGATACAATGTGCAATAGAATGTATATATATATATAATGATACAATGTATAATAGGATGTATATAATGATACAATGTGTAATGTATATAATGATACAATGTATAATGGGATGTATATAATGGGATGTATAATAGGATGTATATAATGATACAATGTACAATAGGATGTATATAATGATACAATGTATATTAGAATGTATATAATGATACAATGTATAATGGAATGTATATAATGATACAATGTATAATGAAATGTATATAATGATACAATAAATATTAGGATGTATATAATGATACAATGTATAATGGGATGTATATAATGATACAATGTATAATAGGATGTATATCATGATACAATGTATAATAGGGTGTATATAATGATACAATGTATAATAGGATGTATATAATGATACCATGTATAATAAGATGTATATAATAATACAATGTATAATGGAATGTATATAATGATACAATGTATAATAAGATGTATATAATAATACAATGTATAATGGGATGTATATAATGATACAATGTATAATAGGATGTATATGATACAATGTATAATAGGATGTATATAATGATACAATGTATAATAAGATGTATATAATAATAATACAATGTATAATGGAATGTATATAATGATACAATGTATAATAAGATGTATATAATAATACAATGTATAATGGAATGTATATAATGATACAATGTATGTTAAAATGACTTTTTTACATGTTAAAAAAAACCTGAAGAATATATTTTAAAACATATATTTTTTTAAAATATGTTTTAATATATTTTGTAATATGCAAAAAATGCATATCAACATGCAGTATACACACACACACATACATATATATATATATATATATATATATATATATATTCTTCCCAAATGTAATGACAGATATTTGAAATACTACAATTTTGGCCGTATTCAATATGTTTCAAAGTATATTATATTATATATATGTATAATAGGATGTATATCATGATACAATGTATAATGGAATGTATATAATGATACAATGTATAATAGGATGTATATAATGATACAATGTATAATAGGATGTATATAATGATACAATGTATAATAGAATGTATATAATGATACAATGTATAATGGAATGTATATAATCATACAATGTATAGTAGGATGTATATAATCATACAATGTATAATATGATGTATATAACGATACAATGTATAATGGAATGTATATAATGATACAATGTATCTCTCTCCTCCTTTCATAGAGAGAGAAAAAAAACAATGGGGCCGGGCTGTACAGTGACTGATCACTGTGATAGCCAATCAGAGGCTATCACAGTGATCATGTGACCCAGAATCGGGAGTCCTGGGTCCCGATCGCTAGAATGGGACCCGGGGCTCTCAGTGACACCGTGGTCTCTGTGCTGGGAGCGCACAGAGCAGCGCGCTCCCAGCACAAAAACAGGTACACAAATATGCGGCCCCCACGTAAAAAAGCCCAGTTCTGTGAGGCCGCATATTTGTGTGACGTTGGCGTCAAGGGGTTAAAGGGCAACGCTTGACAAACCATGACCCCAGGTTCAAACTGAAGCATTTTCCGCAGCATTTTGCGTTCTGCAGTCCATTGACCTTCCTATGGGACGGGTTCACATCTCCGCGTTTTCACCCGCTACGTTTTTTGGAAAGGGTCGGGCACTTTTTTAAACACAAAGCATTGCATTCTGGGTTCTGTTGACTTCAGAGGAGATGCTGCAGAAAAGCATGTAGTGTGTTTTTGATGCATTTTTAATCTGCCTAGCACCAAGAAAAAACACAAAACGCATAAAAAACGCATGTACAAAAATGCAGAAAGCACTGATCAAATGCAAACTGCACAAGTGTGAACCAAGCTTTAAAGTGTTAAACCCACAACAGTCCAATCATTCTGTAGATGCAGTAAAGCGTGCTTGTTATACTCACTCTGGGACCTTAGAGGTTAATCGTCTGCATTGTATAAATTGGCTGTTTGATCCTGTCTTCTCTGATCCTCCCCTTCTTCCAGTGTCCCCATCTTATCTCCTGATAAGACATCGGGTGGAGTCACTCAGCACATGCTCAGTATTTTCTTGGGAGAGTGCATGTGATCAGCACAGGGCCAATCAGCACTATACAGACAGAAGCCAGGGGTTCTGCATCCTCCTAGAGCAGAAAGAAAATTCCTCCTACACGCTTTAACCAATTCTCTGCTGGACACTGATAGAAGTCACAAGACTGCTGTATACTGCTGATGAGAAAAGGGATTTAGCAGTTTATATTTTCTAAAATAATTGCATTTCCATGTTCTGTGTACTGTGGGAGAGCAGATATAGTGAATACAGGGTCCGGGGAGAGCGGATACAGTGAATGCAGGGTCTGGGGAGACCAGATATAGTGAATGCGGGGTCCGGGGAGAGCGGATATAGTGAATGCGGGGTCCGGGGAGACCGGATATAGTGAATGCGGGGTCCGGGGAGAGCGGATATACTGAATGCAAGGTCCGGGGAGAGCGGATATACTGAATGCAGGGTCCGGGGAGAGCGGATGTAGTGAATGCGGGGTCCGGGGAGAGCGGATGTAGTGAATGCGGGGTCCGGGGAGAGCGGATGTAGTGAATGCGGGGTCCGGGGAGACCGGATATAGTGAATGCGGGGTCCGGGGAGAGCGGATATACTGAATGCAAGGTCCGGGGAGAGCGGATATACTGAATGCAGGGTCCGGGGAGAGCGGATGTAGTGAATGCGGGGTCCGGGGAGAGCTGATGTAGTGAATGCGGGGTCCGGGGAGAGCTGATGTAGTGAATGCGGGGTCCGGGGAGAGCTGATGTAGTGAATGCGTGGTCCGGGGAGACCGGATGTAGTGAATGCGGGGTCCGGGGAGAGCGGATACAGTGAATGCGGGGTCCGGGGAGAGCGGATACAGTGAATGCGGGGTCCGGGGAGAGCGGATACAGTGAATGCGGGGTCCGGGGAGAGCGGATACAGTGAATGCGGGGTCCGGGGAGAGCGGATACAGTGAATGCGGGGTCCGGGGAGAGCGGATATAGTGAATGCGGGGTCCGGGGAGAGCGGATATAGTGAATGCGGGGTCCGGGGAGAGCGGATATAGTGAATGCGGGGTCCGGGGAGAGCGGATATAGTGAATGCGGGGTCCGGGGAGACCGGATATAGTGAATGCGGGGTCCGGGGAGACCGGATATAGTGAATGCGGGGTTCAGGGAGAGCGGATATAGTGAATGCAGGGTTCAGGGAGAGCGGATATAGTGAATATCTGGTCCGGGGAGAGCGGATATAGTGAATGTGGGGTCCGGGGAGACCGGATATAGTGAATGCGGGGTCCAGGGAGAGCAAATATAGTGAATGTGGGGTCCGGGGAGACCGGATATAGTGAATGCGGGGTCCGGGGAGACCGGATATAGTGAATGCGGGGTTCAGGGAGAGCGGATATAGTGAATGCAGGGTTCAGGGAGAGCGGATATAGTGAATATCTGGTCCGGGGAGAGCGGATATAGTAAACATATTGCATCTTACCAACCAATAGATGTGGCAGCTGCATTCATTTTCTTTTTTTTAGGCTTTTTCCCCCCTCTTTTTTAACCTGGTGATCTGGCCAGTAACCCACCTTGTTAGATGAACTAACAGATTTAGATACACTAACAAGTTGAAGGCACGCTCTAAGTAATACTTTATAAGCACCTGGGATAAAGGATTTAAATAAATAAATGAAAACTGATCATTGCAAGTTCCAGTTTGGAATGGTTTGTCCCATTCTTGGAATCCATGGTGGCAGCCTAGACCTTTGGGTGGACAGGACAGCACTAGAGCAGGCTGGACTGAAGCCTTGGGCATGTAATACACCTTGCCATGCAAGAGGGAGAGGGCCACTGGCTTACTGCAAGAATAGAGTCTAATTCCCAGAGTTCAGCTGTCTTGTGAAAGTATTCATCAATCACATAAAATCTCCGAATGGACTGAAAATGGATGTCTTTGGTTCAAGAGCTCCTCCCACCATGCAAAAAAAATATAAAAAAGTTTCAAGTAAAAGTAAAGACGCTTTTCACAAAGTTTAAGATTAGCTCCGTGAAATTTGCTAAGTGCGTCATTCATGGTTTAGGAACGTCTCCTGGCAGATTGTACAAGTCACCCGGCCAAGTGCTCAGGGTGTCTGAACGTAGTTTGGAAAACTAGTTAAAAGTGCTGTCAGCCGCGTAACTGTAACGCAGAGTGATGGAAGGCGCCGGGCAGAGAGAGCTGGAAGGGAGAGGAGCTCCGAGGAAGCGAATCGTTTAGCGGGAGCGCTCGATTCCCTCTGACATTACCCTCCTGTAGGCTATGAAAAACTACAATTAAATCATTTACGATTTGCTCTGCTGGGTTTCACTTCTTACTAGAGGTCAATGTCAGCTCTTAAAATGAACTGGTTTGCAGCGTCCGTCATTCTCTTCAACTCAAAATGACTGAGACATGTGAAACCTGGAGACATGACGACCTTCTAAACATACAGAGGTGGTATGCTCAGGAAAAGGATATTATGTGGTCAAAAGATGATGGACACCTGGCCATCTTGCCTATATGAGCTTGTTGGACATCCTATTCCTAATCCAAGGACGTCAAATCTGAGGTTTAGGTATGGCTTTTGCTTGCGTATTTCACTTTTTGCTTGGTGTATTCAGGTTTTGTGCTGCCGAAGGCAACACAAAAATTGTCCACCTTCTACCTACTCTCCAACCCCCAATCCCCTCTACCAAGAGAGCCTGACACCGACCAACACCACAGCCCCCCCCAACTGAGAGAACCTTCCAAAAACTGCCCCACCCCGCCGTCTGAGAGAGCCTTCCACTAACACCCCCCCTCCTGGCTGAGAGAACCTTCCACTACCACCACCCCTCATATACCCGCCACCACCTCCCCTCCCCCTGGCGCAAGAGAGAGAGACACTCACCTTCACAGCTCCTGGGCACAAGAGTTGGGTTCTGGATACACCTTCAAGCAGGTGTCTCAGATCCCACCTGTTCCCCATGATGCATGTGTCCCTTCTTCTGGGGAAAAGAGCCACCCTAGGCACCCTAGGCCTTGCGGCAAATATGCCCCTGGTCCAACCTGAACCAATGTAAGTATGCATGTGTGTAATGGGAGTGACTTTGGGTGTGGGGCCCATGGAACACGGCTCACTTTGGAGGGGTGGGGAGACCCCTGTCTCAGCTCCCCACATCCCTCTTATGTGTAAGTCACCCTGTGCCTGTTAGGGGTGCATGGTGATATATCATGATATTGTGTAGACATATATAGGTGGGGTAGGGGCAGGGGTGGACTGACAACTTATGGGGCCCCCGGGCAATAGGAAATCATGGGGCCCCTGTGTCCACGCCCACACTCAAACCACACCCAAAAAAGCCTATGAAATGTATCAGGGGCATCTCAGGGGGCCCCCTACTGACCCCGGGCCCTCGGGCAGTGCCCGAGTGGCTAAATGCTCAGTCCGCCCCTGGGTGGGGGGTTGTTCATTGTTTAATTGTGTGTCTTGCTTGGGAGCAAGTTATTATGGGAAGTATGTGTTTGTGTATTGGCTTGGTGGGGGGTGTCTGCTGATGTGTCTCTTGTTGCTAGATGTGGTTTTCCCCGCCCTGTGTCATTATGCAGGGAGGAGGGGCGGTGGTTCCCTTGAATGCACATATTTTGTATCTGTGTTAAAATAAAGGAGCCTATTTCCTGATTTATTTCAAGACTGGTCTTGTCTAGTCTCGTATATGGCCAGCGGTGGTGTCCGTGGATCTGTGTTCAGACGGGGAAGTGGTATTATAACGGAAAGACCCAATTGCAGTCGGTGTCCAGTTCCGTTACAAAGTGCCATACCTGGCCTACAGTTGATCGCCACAAGCTTCCAGGTCTCATGGCGACTGTTTTGCTGCTTGGTGAAAACAGAAAGTTGTTTGCTTGGTCCTGGCACCATTCAGCCATTCAGAGAACACTCTGCATTTTCTCAATGAATGCTAAGTGTTCACTGATTGGACGAGGTGGAGATTGTGATATCACCGTCTCATCTCTCCACCTTAACCAGTCAGAAAATGCTTTTCATTCACTGAGAAAATGCAAAGTGTTCTCTGCCTGGCATCATTGTCGAATGTGTTCACTATGCAGTAGGGCAGCTGCTTGGTACAGGACCCGGAAAATAGTGGAGATCACTGTATTGTGGTACCTTTGTAGCGCCCTTCTAACTAGGCTTTAGTTTTTTGGTCCATTAGAGAGTGGAGTGGTAGTTGATTGTGTTGGTCTGATCAGAATTCTGGAGCTGAGAGTTTGATTTCTTCCCCCTCCCACTGAAAGTAGTTTTCAGAGCATAGGGCTGGGAGAGTCAAATGATCAGTTGCATTTTCATCATACTCCAGCCAATCCCTGGAAGGAGGAATCCAAAAGGTGGCTGGGGAGGTAATAAATGGACAGGGAGGGTTCCAGTCTCCTGGGGGGCCGTTGCCCCTGGGAGAGAGTTACTAAAGACAAGAAGCTTAAGTCAAAAATCAACATATAAAGTGCTATAAATCAATGTCCATGACACAAAAATACATAATGAGTCCCAAATCCAGTGTGAAGGAAATCAAAGTGCTGCATGCTGAATATAATTTCCAGCAAGGTGCTATGGTGTTCACAAGTGCTCTCTACACCAAACAGATCAGTCTCTTGCCAGACCAAATTGATCTCAAATCAAGAGATCAAACGAGCAGATAGTGTCCCGATTCCACACTGACACCCTTACTATCAGTTTCAAAGGAGATGGATGGACAGCTGCGGGCTCACCCAGATGGATTCCTCACACCAAACCACTCTCCAAGCAAAGTAGAGAAGGGTAAAAACAGAAGAGACTTCATAGTGCAACCCGATAAAAGTAAAGGTTTATTTAATAAAACATTGCACTTACCTAGATAAGGTGCATGAAGGCAATAAACAAATTGAAATCAGCCGGCCGGAACGTGGTGACGTCACAGAAGACTCCGCCCGACGCGTATCTCCACAACTGGTGTCCTCTGGGATTGGAGATCGCCTGAGGATTACATTTGCTAGAGGGTATTTGTCAAGGTCCTAGCTTTCCTCAGACCTTGTGCTGCTCCATGTGCTGGCATCCATCTTAGGTGTCTGCAGAGCATTGTGGGATCCTTTATGCTTTCAGCCCTCTGCGGCTCCTCCCCCAGGAGGTGGCGGCTTATCACATATAAGTCTGCTGTTTGTGGCTGTCTATTGCATTCGTGTCCTGTCTGTTGCACAACAGCAAGCTCCTGTTTAGCTACTCATTGCTTTCCTGGATACCGACTCGGCTTTGGCTAAGACTCCTCCTGGCTTCTGACCCCGGCTCTGGCGACCATTCTTCCTGGCTCCTGATCCTGACTCTGGCGATGATTCTTCCTGGCTCCTGATCCCGGGCTCTGGTGACCATTCTTCCTGGCTCCTGATCCCAACTCTGGCGACAATTCTTCCTGGCTCCTGATCCCGGGCTCTGGTGACCATTCTTCCTGGCTCCTGATCCTGAATCTGGCGACGATTCTTCCTGGCTCCTGATCCCGGCTCTGGTGACGATTCTTCCTGGCTCCTGATCCCGGGCTCTGGTGACCATTCTTCCTGGCTCCTGATCCCGACTCTGGCGACGATTCTTCCTGGCTCCTGATCCCGGCTCTGGTGACGATTCTTCCTGGCTTCTGATCCCAACTCTGGTGACTATTCTTCCTGGCTCCTGACCCCGGCTCTGGTGACCATTCTTCCTGGCTCCTGATCCCGGCTCTGGCGACGATTCTTCCTGGCTCCTGATCCCGGCTCTGGTGACGATTCTTCCTGGCTTCTGATCCCAACTCTGGTGACTGTTCTTCCTGGCTACTGACCCCGGCTTTGGAGACCATTCTTCCTGGCTCCTGATCCCGGCTCTGGCGACGATTCTTCCTGGCTCCTGATCCCGGCTCTGGCGACGATTCTTCCTGGCTCTTGACCCCGGCTTTGGCTACAATTTCCGCTGTTGGACTTGCATAGACTCTTGTCTTCTTTTTATATTAATAAACCTACCTTTAATTGCACCTCCTTGTGTATCTGGCTCCTCGCTCCCTGACAGTATTGCACTGCAGTTCTGGGTCTAGAGAAGTTGCTGATTATCTCCTGTACTAAGGATCTATCTACCTGTGGATGCTGGGTGGCAGAGAGCTTCTGTGGCCCTGTGAGTAAAGACCTTGTTGAGGACTAGCTGTGAGGTCAGACAAGGTGCCTCTCCCCCCTCCACAACCGTCTGACCAAGAAGCTAGCAAGGAGATGAGTTCTTTGATAGATGGCACTTTCCTCCATCTCCATGCACTTGCCTGCTTGTCTAGAACATTTTATTTGACTATCCCCCCTCCCTCTGCATTCCTCAGGAGATACTTGTCTCAGGCAAGTGGTTGGAGATGGAAAAAAGTGCCATTTGTCAAAGCAGCCATCATCTTGCTAGCTGTGTGGTCAGATGGTCATGGAGGGCTGAGGGGTGCCCCCTTTGGCCCTTAGCTCTCTCTGTCCTCACAGTTAGCCTTAGACAGAACAAAGGAAGATGGGACAAAGTACAACACATCATTTGTGCCCTGGGGAACAGAACACATTAATAGTAATTGAAATGAGACTTCCTGACTATGGGTTTGGTGTCTATTTAAGGCTATAACAGTAGTGCAACAGAGTATTTATTAGTTCAGGTCATGATATTGAATCATGAACATGATACCTGGCTGGTAATCTGTATTGCAATTCATCTTAAACAGGGTTGATGTTAGGGCTTTATGCAAGCAACTCAAGGTCTCCTGCCCCAAACGGGTCAAACCATATATTTATGGAGCTGGCTTTGTACGCAAAGGCACAGTCATGCTAGAAGGGGTCTTCTCCAAACTGTTACCAAAAGGTACTATTGTCTACCTTGTCTTGTATAATGTAGCATTGACAGTCCCCTTCATTAAAACACCTAAACTCAATAATTTGGAGGGGTGTCCTCCTCTTTTGGCCTTATAGGCAGGTGCAATTGTCAGGTGTTTTTCCCTACTTTTTACCATATACTATATACATAGGATTGTATCAAACTGCCTGTGACAGACCCACCTGGGACAGGGGCTTTTGGAGGGAATTAGAGATTAGCTTTCCACTGATTGTGGCCCATGGAGGAGACCAGAGGACTTGTCTGCTCTCTCCATGGAATCAGAGGCCCAACTAAGCTCTTTTCCATGCTCTGACTGTGAGAAGCAGACAAAGTCCCTGATCTCCTTCATGGGCCATAATCAGTGGGTAGAAGGCTAGCCCCTAGTTGCCTCCAAAAGCCCCTGTCCCGGTAAGGTCTGTCAATGTAATGAACTTCCTAGGCTGACCTTGTTTGCAATTTATGAGACGAAATCGAATAGTCTGGGCCAGTGGTCTCCAAACTGTGGCACAGGGGCCAGATGTTGCCCTTTGCTTGCTTTTATCTGGCCTTTGGGGTATTATTCCCCCCACTGTCAGCAACAGTGGGGCATAGTCCCTAAGACTGACACTGATAATGGGACACTATTCTTCCCATTGACACCAATAATGGGGCTCTATTCCTCCCATTGATACTAATGATGGGGCACTATTCCTTCCACTGACACCAATGATGGGGCATTATTCCTACAGCTGATATCAATGATGGGGCACTATTTCTCCCATTTATACCAATGATGGGCCACTATTCTTCCCTTTGATAGGGCACTATTCCTCCCATTGATACCAATGATATACCAATATTCCTCCCATTTATACCAATGATGGGGCACTATTCCTCACATAGATACCAATAATAGGGCACTATTCTTCCCATTGATAACAATGATGGGGCACTATTCCTCCCATTGATATCATTGAGGGGGCACTATTAATTCATCTTAAACCAATGATGAGGCATTGTTTACCCCTGCTGATGGCAGAACATTTTCTTCTCCCACTTGCTACAGTCCACCCCCCCTAAACTTTGAAGGGCAGTAAATTGTCCCTTTGTTTAGAAAGTATGGAGACCCCTGGTCTGAGCAATCAACTTGTTCAAATACTAGAATGATTCCAAAGTGGGAATACCAATGGAACTTGTGACCTCATGGACTTTACACCTGTGGGATAGGGGTAGAAAGCATATGCTAAAGGATAACCATGGGGATCTCTAGTACAGGGATTCTGTAGTCACTATCAATGTGAATTGTACGGGTGATATCAATGATGGGGCACAATTCCTTCCATTGATTGCAATAATCTAACACTATTCCTCCCATTGATACCAATGATGGAGCCCTATTCCTAAAACTAATACCAATGATGGGGCACTATTCTTACAGTTGATACTAATGATGGGACACTATTCCTCCCACTGACACCAATGATGGGGCATTATTCCTCCCACTGATTCCATTGATGGGGCACTATTCCTCCTACTGATACCAATGATGGGACATTATTCCTCCCATTAACACCAATGATAGGGCACTATTCCTCCCACTAATACCAATGATCGGGCACTATTCCTCCCACTGACACCAATGATGGGGCACTATTCTTCCCGTTGATACCAATAATGGGGCACTATTCCTACAGTTGATACCAATGATGAGTCACTATTCCTCCCACTGACACCAATGATGGGGCACTATTCCTCCCACTGATACCAATGATGGGGCACTATTCCTCCCACTGACACCAATGACAGGGCACTATTCCTCCCACTGATACCAATGATGGGACACTATTCCTCCCACTGATACCAATGATGGGACACTATTCCTCTCACTGATACCAATGATGGAGCACTATTCCTCCCACTGACACCAATGATGGGGCACTATTCCTCCCACTGATACCAATGATGGGGCACTATTCCTCCCACTGACACCAATGATGGGGCACTATTCCTCCCACTGATACCAATGATGGGGCACTATTCCTCCCACTGACACCAATGATGGGGCACTATTCCTCCCACTGATACCAGTGATGGGGCACTATTTCTATAATTGATACCAATGATGGGGCACTATTTCTCCCACTGATACCAATGATGGGGCACTATTTCTATAGTTTATACCAATGATGGGGCACTATTCCTCCCACTGACACCAATGATGGGGCACTATTCCTCCCACTGACACCAATGATGGGGCGCTATTCCTCCCACTGACACCAATGATGGGGCACTATTCCTCCCACTGATACTAATGATGGGGCACTATTCCTCCCACTGACACCGATGATGGGGCACTATTCCTTCCACTGACACCAATGATGGGGCACTATTCCTCTCACTGATACCAATGATGTAACACTATTCCTCCCATTGATACCAATGTTGGGACACTATTCCTCCCACTGATACCAATGATGGGACACTATTCCTCCCACTAACACCAATGATGGGGCACTATTCTTCCTAATGACACCACTGATGGGGCACTATTCCTCCCACTGATAACAATGATGGGGCACTATTCCTCCCACTGATACCAATGATGGGACACTATTCCTTCCACTGATACCAATGATGGGACACTATTCCTCCCACTAACACCAATGATGGGGCACTATTCTTCCTACTGACACCAATGATGGGGCACTATTCCTCCCACTGACACCAATGATGGGGCACTATTCCTCCCACTGACACCAATGATGGGGCACTATTCCTCCCACTGATACCAATGATGGGGCACTATTCCTCCCACTGATACCAATGATGGGACACTATTCCTCCCACTGACACCAATGATAGGGCACTATTCCTGCCACTGATACCAATGATGGGGCACTATTCCTCCCTCTGATACCAATGATGGGGCACTATTCCTCCCACTGACACCAATGATGTAACACTATTCCTCCCATTGATACCAATGATGGGACACTATTTATAAATAATGCACAGAGCTATTTGTCCTAAAACTGTAATTTTTCTGTACCAAGAGGGGCGAAATTATGTTATACTATTTTCTCTCCAGGCCAAATGTTATTCTTCCATTCAGAATAACATGAATCAGGAAAACACTGCATTATGGCCACTAAATGTAACTGATGAACATAGTAAATGAGTATTTCCTATGGTCAGATCCATCTATGTAGTTGCCATAGTGCAGTATTTTCCCAAATCACACTTTTTTTATGAATGAATAACATTTATCCCGGAGAAAGAATAACCTGCTAACATTGAATTTTGCCCCGAAGATGTGTTATAATACACCGTTTTCCCTCTTAACACTTGGAAAACAACAATATGAGGGAACCGAAGAACACAACAATAAAATAAATGGTACAAAAAAAAAAACTTATTTCAAAACTCTCAGACATGGTTTCCCTCTATAAAACATTTATATGATCCTTTTCTATTCCTTTATAAAACCAATTTCTGGCATCCATATCTTTTTTTTTTCACATTTCTGCAGGTTTTCCAGATTAAAGAGGAGGGCTGATCATCTGATGTACTTTCTGAACTGTCAAACAGAATGTTATAACTGGGAAGGAACTTCAAAGAGCGGCGTGCAGTGTGTCCCCTCTCGCTGGTCACCTTGAAAAACGCCTCGCTTCCAACATGTCATTGTTCCTGTTTTGAAGAGGTGAATGTTTCTGGATTTCTATAGCCATTGCTGCCATGGTACAACAGACGTGTCCTGCAGTGTAATGCTCTGAGTTGGATCATTTCTTGCAGATGTTTCCAAGGCACGCCGTAGACACGAGATTATTGTCTTCTTATCTGGGCAAGAACAATCAGATTGGGAAATGTCTGTGCATTTAGGGATACAGTGCTATATCAGTAGATACTTCCAGGCAGAGCCATCTGGATAGAGGGGAGTCATGTCTTCAGAATTTTTGTAAAGCCATGCTGTCCCGGAAGAATGGGGTGCATTCTCATTGAAGGTCCAGATGAAGTGGCATGACATAACGTATATTAAAGTAAGGATCAATGTCTCTTTGATCTTCCAACCAGAAATATTTGAGTCCTGTCCGTGATACTTTTTTTATTTGCCCTAACATACAATTTCCAGGACAAGCTTTTGGGGTAGTCCCCTTCTTCAGGGTCCAAGCAGTACTCACGTATGGCTGCAATCACCTCAACCATCTTCCAACCACAATGCTATGTCTAAAGAGAGGTTTATTATTGCCCTTCTTTTGTGAAAAGCATGTTTATCAGGAAAATGCCATATCCACCGCCATATTTACTGGACAGGCAAACTGGACTGGGATCTTGAGCAATATGTCTCAGGGGGCAGCAAATGCATTGTTTCATAGAAACTGTAGGGTATTCTTTCTATCCTCTTTCAGCCCAACTCCTGTTTCTTTCTCCTCCTCCTCCTCCTCCTCCTCCTCCTTCTCCTCCTTCTTCTCCTCTTCCTTTCCTTCTCCATTTATTCTCCTTTCCCTCTCCTTTTCCTTTTCTTCTCCTTTTCCTTGCTTCTCTTTTCCATTTCTTATTCCTTCTTCTTTCCATATCCTCTCCTCTCCTTTTCCTCTCCTCCTTTTCCTCTCCTTTTCCTCTCCTCTCCTTCTCCTTTTCCTCTCCTTTCCTCTCTTCTTCTCACCGACTCCCTCTCCTTTCCCTCTTCTCTACTCTCCTCTTCTTTCCCTCTTCTCTTCTTCTTATTCTCTTCTCTCCTCTCCTTTTTTCTTTTCCTCTCCTGTCTCTCTCTCTCTCTCCTTCTCCCCTCCTCTTCTTTTGCTTTCCTTCTCCTTTCCCTCTTCTCTCCTTCTCTTCTCTCCTCTTTTTTCTTTTCCTCTCCTGTCCTATCCCTCTCTCTCTCCTTCTCCCTCTTCTCTTCTTCTTCTTCCCCTCTCCTTACCTTCTCCTTTCCCTCTTCTCTTCTCTTCTCCCCCTCCTCTTCTCTTCTCTTCTTCCCCTCCTCTTCTCTTCTTCCCCTCCTCTTCTCTTCTTCCCCTCCTCTTCTCTTCTCTTCTTCCCCTCCTCTTCTTTTCTTTCCCTCCTCTTCTCTTCTTTCCCTCTCCTTACCTTCTCCTTTCCCTATTTTCTTCTCTCCTTCCCCTCCTCTTCTCTCCTCTCCTCTTCTTTCCCTCTCCTCTCCTTTTCTTCTCCTTCTCTTTTTTCTCTCATTATCCTGCTCCCTTTCCTTTTTCATGGACTTACTTTCCTTCTTTTCTTTTCTATTCTTTTCTCTTTCCTTTTTTTTTTCAAACAATTGATGCAGATTTT
Organism: Staurois parvus; assembly: GCF_062004578.1. Taxonomy (NCBI): domain Eukaryota; kingdom Metazoa; phylum Chordata; class Amphibia; order Anura; family Ranidae; genus Staurois; species Staurois parvus. Next base: position 42,829 of record NW_028318789.1, read on the forward strand.
CCAGTGTCAAATGTCATCTCATGCGGTACCATATCTCCTTGTCCCAATCAGTTGGGGTTGTCATGCTAAGCAAAACCTAAAGATAAGAATGTCAGTCTGCTGGAAATAAATGAGTGTCTCTCATTTTACACAATTTTACTCCCTTCAGTGCAATCATCATTTGGAAATCAGCCCGGTACCCTCCACAAGCCAGCTGACAGCAGCATACTGTTTATGTAGAGCAGAATATTTTTTTTTCCAGGTCCCAACCTGCTCAGGTTCTCTCAGGGGGGGGTTCTCTCAGGGGTAGCAGCCACTACTGTGTAACTACTAAGGCACGCTGGGCCAGGGGGTACAGCCTTAAATGACCCCCCACACACACACATTTATTTGTGTAAATTAGGGCTCACATTACACCAATGACAGAATAAATCCATATATGTTTTGTCTTTTGGTCCCTTTAATCTTTATTTAAGAGGCACCTAAATGACAAAATGCCTTGGGACCTTATTGGACAGTATTGCTACTCTCCTGAAATGATCCAGGTGGATCTCACATGAGAAAGGGGTCTTTACCCTGAAATGTTGTGATCCCCACCTCCATCTGATTCTGGGATCCATGCCTGCTGAGGATTCATTCTGGTATCTATCCATGTGTATTGAAGTTTAATTGTTGTAAGTTTTGTCTGAATCTCCTCCATGTTCTAACAAAAATCTATATGATGCTTATAGCCTCCTAGATTGTAAGCTGGAAAGAGCAGGGCCCTCGAACTCCTCATATACTGCTTTGTTACTGTATTGTCCCATGTACTGTCCCCCACTACTCTGTAGAGCACTTAGCAAACTTTTTGGCGCTATCTAAATACTGTATAATAATAATAGCTGAGAGTCTGCTTCTGTCTAGATCTCTGATGCCCAACACATGGCCCGCTGGTCCTCCGAGCAAAGCCCGTGGACAATTGGGCACCATACAGTAAGCAGAGCGGCAACAACATAATGGCTAACAACACCCTTTCCTGTTTGTGCGGCGTGATCTGATGAAGTCACGTGATTGAATGGTGTGGTGCGTTGGGAGGAGCCAGTGACGTCATGCTGCACAAACCAGAAGTGTAGAGTTAGCCATTTTGTCGGTTGGCTTCATCCATACATGCCTGTATACTGTGGGCACCAGTAGAGTGCACCTAAAAGTTGAGTGTACATAATTTTTAATCGAAAAATAATGTTTTTTTATTCAGAGAGCACTATATTTCTTTTTTTATTTTGAGTGTTTTACCAACATCCACCTAAGGATTGCAAAGGATGGAGATGGATTGGGGAGCACCAGTGAACTGGAGGAAGGCATCGTATCTGTGGCATTGGAGACTCCACTACAAGGGGCAAGTGCATTAGACCCACTTGTGAGGTCTCATTACAAAGTGAGAGCACTATTAATGTTGGTGAAGGGATACCTGCATGTGGAGATAGTATATAATGGAGGATTAGAAATGCAGATAAAAGAAATAATAGAATGGAATATTACATAACATGCATACTTATAAGAATATTTGGACACCTGGGACTTTTATGTTTACTATTTTATTTGAATGACGTATATCATGAAAGGTCAGGGCTTTTCGAGCCCTCCCACCTTTCCAGAAACCTGAGGACTTTCTTGAAGAGGTGTGGAGGAGGGAAGGAGGCCCAGATCTGCATGTTTGAGGGGCTTCGGCCAATCCCCTGGCAGGAGGCTGGGCATGGTGACCAGGGCAACCCTCAAACCTCAAATATGGCAGAGCCTGGGGGAAAGAGTGAAGTGTTGGGTGGCAGATGGATTGAGAAAGCCTGAAGTGTGGAGCCTGGGAGGGGGCCCCAGGGAAGGGGAGCCCACCTACAGGCAGGTTGCTGGATCTCCAATGCCTCAACGTCTCCAAGGGAGGACAGGCGGTGCAGCAGGGAAAGAGCCAGACCAGCGTTAGGCCTGAAGGCTGCCACCAACCCACCAAGCTAACAGGAGAGGACAGTATGATTACCCTTACACCCCCTGAGCCGGATAAGGGGAGAGCAGTCAGGTGCAAGACCCAACTAGCTCTTCATCTGGGACTGTTATGAATTAGCATCTCTTGGGCCCCCTTATTTATTCTTTATTTATTACAGGTACTTATATAGCACTGTCAATTTACGCAGTGCTTTTTTATATATATATATATATATATATATATATATAGTAAATTCACAACAGTCCCTAACCCTCAAGAGGAGTACAATCTACGGTCCCTAAATCACATTCATACATAAACTTACTAGGGCCAATTTAGACAGGAGCCAATTCACCTACCAGCATGTCTTTGGAATGTGGGAGGAAACTGAAGTACCCAGAGGAAACCCACGCAGGCACAGGGAGAACATGAAAACTCAGGGCAGGTGGTGCCATGGTTGGGATTCAAACCAACGACCCTAGTACTGCCAGGAGGAAGTGATATCCATTTAGCCACTGTGCTGCCCCTTGCCCATGGAATACCCTCAGTGTAGCTGGGTAAAAAGGAGGAATCATCCAGGGGCTGAGGAGGTACACTAGAAAGATCCCTTGGTGCTCATCAAGGAAAGAGACTGTTGCTATCCACATTTTTGTACATAGTTGATAAGTAGTGTTGGGCTACATGTTCGAGTCGAACCTAATTTCGACTCGAATGTGGCCCGTTCATGTGTTCGCTGACTGATAGAGGAGTGGTGAGCATTGGGATTTTGGAGATATATGCTGTTTTTATATGAATATTATAACAGAGAGTTCTATGTTTTGGCCTTTTTATGACATGGTCACATATCCATCAATCTCTGAGCATTAGCCAAGGAGAAGAGGGATATCACCTGGATAAGAAGTGGATTTCGGGACCAGAACGGCTGCTTTATTGTGAATGGGATGAGCTCTTAATGATATATTGGAGGTGAGCAGGTTTTTCACCTGGTGTGGTGGGGTTCACTAATTGTGTAAGGAAGAAAGGAAAAAATATACACAGTCACGTGTGGATGTGCGTGCATTGCGAAGATTTAATTGGACGTTTATATTTTGGACTTTGGTTATATTATCATTTATTTTTGCACTAATTGTGTTGATATGTTTATATTGCGCTGCGCTTTTTATTGTATTAATGGTCTGGTTTATGTTCGTTTAGGTTTGGGACACATAACTTGGTTTACGTTCATTTAGGTTTTGGACACATGGCTTGGTTTATGTTCATTTAGGTTTGGGACAGATGGTTTGGTTTATGTTCATTTAGGTTTGGGACACATGGCTTGGTTTATGTTCCTTTTGCTTTTGGACACATGGCTTGGTTTATGTTCATTTAGGTTTTGGAAACATGGCTTGGTTTATGTTCATTTAGGTTTTGGACACATGGGTTGGTTTATGTTCATTTAGGTTTTGGACACATGGCTTGGTTTATGTTCATTTAGGTTTGGGACACATGGTTTGGTTTATGTTCATTTAGGTTTGGGACACATGGTTTGGTTTACTTTAATTTAGGTTTGGGACACATGGCTTGGTTTATGTTCCTTTTGGTTTTGGACACATGGCTTGATTTATGTTCATTTAGGTTTGGGACACATGGTTTGGTTTATGTTCATTTAGGTTTGGGACACATGTTCTGGCTTATGTTCCTTTTGGTTTTGGACACATGGTTTTGTTTATGCTAATTTAGGTTTAGAACACATGGCTTGGTTTATGTTCATTTAGGTTTGGCACACATAGTTTGGTTTATGTTCCTTTTGGTTTGGGACACATGGCTTGGTTTATGTTCATTTGGGTTTTGGACACATGGCTTGGTTTATGTTCCTTTTAGTTTTGGACACATGGCTTGTTTTATGTTCATTTAGGTTTAGGACACATGGCTTGATTTATGTTCATTTAGGTTTGGGACACATGGCTTGGTTTATGTTCATTTTAGGGTCCTTGAGGGTTTTTTACATGAAGAGATTCTTCTGATTTTCTCTCACCCTATTCTGGGTTATCTTACTTGTTGTGCTGAGGTTTCTCTCATCCTATTCTCTCTGACCTCTTAGATGATGCTAGAAAAAAGACTAAAGTTGGCTGCTATAGTGAACTCAAGGGAAGTACTTAGGTCTTGTGGAGTGGCATGACCAAAGAGGAACCAGAAGCTCTGAAAGAATGTTGTTCCAACTTTGAGAAATCTTACTTAATTCATAAGGTGACCGTTTATTCGTAGAACCATTCAGTTGACTGTTATTTCCACTATTATGAGAGATTTCTGATCTTTATATAATCATTTGTAGGAAAGAAAGTTCAGAGTTTTTCTGACGAATGCAGAGTGTCTGTTTCACATAACGACAAGCCAAGAATACGGAGATTTTTTTCCCATTGGAGCACCATTCCCTTCATACCAATCAGACTCCCATGAAATGTTTTTGAGCAAGTCACAATGATCTGGCTGGTTGTTTTACATGGTGTCCACAAGCTCCTTTTCATCGATAATTTGGTGTTTGAATTGTGCAGTCCATGAACAGCAGACTGAAGAGCGTTACTTATTACTGGAGGAAATCTTCCCCACGGACACTCTAAATGTTCCTTTGGACCTTTAACAAAAACCCTGCAGCACAAATGTTCTAAAAAAGGTTCAAGTGTTCATTTTTTTTCCATCTGGTTATATACACACAGCATGCCGTCACTTGCCGGAACATCAAAAGCAGATATGACTTTCATATATTCACTCTCTCTCGCATCAACCTGCGCCTTTTGTGGCCGAGCATTTGAATGGCTTGGTACAAAGACCTGGCTGCAGAAGGCAAGTCGTAAAAATATACCTCAGCCCACATAAGAAAAAGAAACTTCAGCTCTGGAAAAGTTCTCCTGAGATGGACAAAGTTCATCGCTGAAAACTTCCTGGTGTTACGTAATTGCCATAACGAAGTGTAAAAATTCCTGAGAAATGGTACTTACAGAGCACCCCTGTGCACCCCTTGCCCTTCCTACAGAACACAATGTGCACCCCTCACCATTACTACACAGCACATCCCTCACCCTTCCAACACAGCACACTGTGCACCCCTCACCCTTCCTACAGAACACAATGTGTACCCCTCGCCCTTCCTACAGAACACAATGTGCACCCCTTACCCTTCCTACAGAACACACTGTGCACCCCTCAACCTTACTACACAGCACATCCCTCACCCTTCCAACACAGCATATTGTGCACCTCTAACCCTTACTACACAGCACACTGTGCACCCTTTGACTTTCCTACACAGCATGCTGTGCACCCCTCACCCTACCTACAGAACACACTGGGCATCCCTCACTTCCTTCCTGGGCACACTGGGCATCTCTTGCACTCCAAAGCCCAATAGGAACCCCTCACTCACCCTACTGGAAACTTTGTCATCCCTCTCCCCTCTAAGGGGACTAGGCATGCTGTACACCAATTGCCCTTCCTACAGGGCACATTGGGCATTCCTCACCTTCCTTACTGAGCTCATTAGGGACCCTCTCCCTCTTTAATGAACACATCAGACACCATCACCAGCCCTACGGAGCACATTGGGCATCCACTGCCCTACGGAGCACACTGGGTATCCATTGCCTTACAGAGCACCCCTCCCCACTGAGCACATTAAGCACCACTCATGCTTCCTTCTGAGCACACTGAGCACCCCTCACCTTCCCTACTGAGCCCACTGGGTACCCCTCACCCTTTCTACTGGGCACACTGGGCATCCCACACCAGCCCTACTGAGCACACTGGGCATCCATCTCCATTCTTACTGACCACCCTTCACTCTCCCTACTGAGCACACTGAGCACCCCTCACCTTCCCTACTGAGCCCACTGGGCACCCCTCACCCTTTCTACTGGGCACACTGGGCATCCCACACCAGCCCTACTGAGCACACTGGGAATCCATCTCCATTCTTACTGACCACCCTTCACTCTCCCTACTGAGAGCACTGAGCACCCCTCACATTCCTTACTGGGCACACTGAGCACCCCTCATTCTCCCTAGTAAGCACACTGTGCACCCCTCACCCTTCCTACACAGCACACTGTGCACTCCTCGCCTTTCATACATAGCATGCTGTGCACCCCTCACCCTTCCTACATAGCACCTTCCTATTGAACACAATGTGCACCCCGTAACTTCCTTACTGAGCACACTGGGAATCTCTTGCACTAAAGAGCCCAATGGGAACCCCTCCCTACTGGATACTTCGGCATCGCTCTCCCTACTGAGGACACTAGGCATCCCTCAAACTTACTACTGTGCACCAACTGCCCTTCCTACAGGGCACATCGAGCATTCCTCACCTTCCTTACTTAGGCCATCGGGGACCCTCTCTACTGAATACATCAGACACCATCACCCACCCTACAGAGCACACTGAGCACCCATCACCCACCCTACAGAGCACACTGGGCACCCATCACCCACCCTACAGAGCACACTGGGCACCCATCACCCACCCTACAGAGCACACTGGGCACCCATCACCCACCCTACAGAGCACACTGGGCACCCATCACCCACCCTACAGAGCACACTGGGCACCCATCACCCACCCTACAGAGCACACTGGGCACCCATCACCCACCCTACAGAACACACTGGGCACCCATCACCCTCCCTACAGAACACACTAGACACCTCTGATTCTCCCTATTGGGCACATTGTGCATCTTTCACCCTCCCTACTGAGCACACTAGACACCCCTCACCCTCTCTACAGAGCACACTGGGCACCCTCCCTACTGAGCACCCCTCACCTTCCCTACTGAACCCACTGGGCACCCCTCACCTCCTACTGAACACACTGGGCATCTCTCACCCTTCCGACTGAACACACTGGGCATCCCTCACCCTTCCTACTGAGCACACAGGGCATCCCTCACCCTTCCTACTGAACACACTGGGCATCCCTCACTCTTCCTACTGAACACACCGGGCATCCCTCACCCTTCTCACTGAACACACTGGGCATCCCTCACCCTTCTCACTGAACACACTGGGCATCCCTCACCCTTCCGACTGAACACAGTGGGCATCCCTCACCCTTCCTACTGAGCATCCCACATCCACCCTACTGAGAACACTGGGCACCCATCACCCTTCCTACTGAGCACACTATGCATCCCTCACCTTTCCTACTGAGCATCCTGCACTCTCCCTACTGAGCACAATGGGCACCCATCACCCTTCTTACTGAGCACCCCTTACTCTCCCTACTGAGAACACTGGGCACCCCTCACCCTTCTTACTGAGCACACTATGCATCCCTCACCCTTCCTACTGAACATCGTGCACTCTCCCTACTGAGCACATTAGGTACCCCTCACCTTTCCTACTGAGTACCCCTCACCCTCCTTACTGAGCACACTGAGTACCGCTTGCACTCCCTACTAAGCACACTTGGCCCCCCTTACTCTTCCTACTAAGCACACTGGGTACCCCTCACCCTCCCTACTGAGCACATTTAGCACCCCTCACCCTCCCTACAGAACACACTGGGTACCCCTGACCCTTCTTGCAGAGCTCACTGGGCATCCCCCACCTTTTGTACTGAGCAACAGAATCCCTGCCTTACTTTACATGTAATGCACAGCAGAGCAGTTCTGATCACAAGCTTTACTGCAGAGCTGCACAGGGGTATCTTCTGAGTTCCAGAACTGTGATGGGTTCCATAACCATTTACAGGGGGGCCTATGGGGTGTATCAATGCTGTCTGGTTCCCAGTAGTTTCCTTGCGCAGAGCTGTGACCAGCACCTCACCACTTGTGGCGTGATATCATAGGAGGGAGGTCATACGTCATGATTGTGACCCCCTGCAACCCCTATTTCTACAACACTGTTTTTTTTTCATAAAGAAATATAACATTTCTTTTCATTGTATAAATATATTACATAAAGGTGGTTTGCTTTTTTTTATTTTTCAGGTTGCCAATCCCGCTTCGTAGCGCAACCTGCACTAACCCGTCACCCCACCAATCTCTGTTACGGTGCCTTGTCCTTTCATTCGATTGGAACCTCCGTATTCTTGTATACTACGACAGTTTTTCAGACAGTTTAATAAAAAGCCATCAATGTGAAAATGAACCCATAAATAGCATGATCACGAAATGTCCTCTTCTAATCATTTAATGCTTCTCCTAAAAAGCTGCTTTAATATTTAAGTAGGAGCAATGGGCAGACCAGCCTAGTTTATCATCCATTGTCCTTTTGTGTTACAGAGAACTGTGGAACCGCACTATATAATCTACTGGTAGCGCTACCGCCGTCGGAGCCGCTGATTAGGATGGGTCCTTTGTTCTTTGCCTTGACCTTTTTCTAAAAAAACCTCAGCCCCTCCGACACAACAGGTTGAGTGTACGAACATACAATATCTCAGGAAATCAGTGAAGGTAATACTTTAGCACCCAGTAACAGTGCTATATCAGAGAAAGCAGGCGCCAAACCGGGTAGTAAAAGCAAATTTAACACCTGGCCCTTTAAGAGGTTTCAGAAGCCAGGAGGTGGGGCGGAGTTTTAGGGTCATGTGACCGCCGTGATCCACTGTCACGGCAGTCACATGATCGGAAAAGGTCCCGATCGCAAGGGGAGATCGGAACCTTTCTATGAGTCATGCACATATGTGCTGGGAGTGCGCAGTGCGCTGTGCACAGGGCATGCAGGGCCCTTTAAGAGGTTTTAGAAGCCGGGAAGCGGGGCAGAGTTTTAGGGTTATGTGACCGCCATGATTCGCTGTCACAGCAGTCACATGATCGGAAAAGGTCCCGATTGCAAGGGGAGATTGGGACATTTTCGTGAGTCACAGACATATGTGCTGGGAGTGCGCAGGGCCCTTTAAGAGGTTTCAGAAGCCGGGAAGCGGGGCAGGGTTTTAGGGTCATGTGACCGTCGTGATTCGCTGTCACAGCGGTCACATGATCGGAAAAGGTCCCGATCGCAAGGGGAGATCGGGACCTTTCTATGAGTCATGCACATATGTGCTGGGAGTGCGCAGTGCGCTGTGCACAGGGCGTGCAGGGCCCTTTAAGAGGTTTCAGAAGCCGGGAAGCGGAGAAGAGTTTTAGGGCTATGTGACAGCCATGATTCGCTGTCACAGCAGTCACATGTTCGGAAAAGGTCCCGATTGCAAGAGGAGATTGGGACCTTTCCGTGAGTCACAGACATACTGTATGTGCTGGGAGTGCGCAGGGCCCTTTAAGAGGTTTTAGAAGCCAGGAAGCGGGGCAGGGTTTTAGGGTCATGTGACCGCCGTGATTCACTGTCACAGCGGTCACATGATCGGAAAAGGTGCCAATTGCAAGGGGAGATTGTGACCTTTCCGTGAGTCACAGACGTATGTACTGGGAGCGCGCAGGGCGCGCACTCTCAGCACATATATATTTTCAAATGGTACACAAATATGCGGCCGCTCTGCGTCAAGGCCCAGACGCCAAGAGGCTGCATATTTGTGTGCGCTCAGCATCTAGGGGGTTAATATATTTTCACCCAAAATGGTAACTAGGCAAGCATAAAATTAACATGACGACGTCATTGATTATGAAACGCGTAGAGAGGAGCCAGGGCGTGTGACGTCAGCATGCACCAAAATGGGGTGGCCATCTAGTTGGTTATAAACTTACCATTCATTATATTGTGCTGTTTTATATTCTTGTTTGATGTACGGATATTATTATGCTTTGAGGCAATACATTTAAATCATCTTACTACACTACAAGGATTCTTTTTGCAATTTGAATGGGGTTGTCCTTTATGAGGATAATTCCATTGTAGGTTCACCTTTTATCCCACCTTCTGATGTGAACGTTTGGAACCAAAGAGTGTCCAGGTCTGCGTCTTGCCTTTTGGAATTTATACAGCGCTTTTTGACCCATCCGTAACTGTGGGTCAACATGATCTGGTAAGAGGCAGAGTGTTTGGTGATGGTGGACTTTTTTCTATCTTCTCCTGGCCGTTTTGAAACATCTATATCAGTGCTGAGATTCCAGTGAAGAGGGGATTATTCTATATATTTTTTCATTTTTGTGGATTGGACTTCTAAGTTCAAATTTTTGAAGCGCACTTCTGTATATTATTTCACGTGTATTGTTACCTGCAATATTGTGGTGGCTGTTCATGTAAATTGGATTATTTATTTGTTATTTAAATAATTTTAAAGATTTTTTTTATAAAATTAAAATTAACAATTGTTCTAACACAATTCAGCATACAAAGTGATTAACAGTAAGCACTGGGCATAAGATGACATTTGGCATCCAGGTAAACATAAACAGTAGCAAAGCCCCCTCATGTGCAGCAGCAGTAAAGTTTAATGTACGGCGTGCTGGAACTATACATGCTAAACTGGCGATGCTTGTTCAATACTGACTGGGTGTGCACTATCCAAAAGAAAAGGAGGATGGTGGAGGAGAGGGGGCAGGGGAACAAAGGAGACTTGCCCAATAATTATTACAGGAGGGGCAGTCCTTTGGAATATTCTTCTGCCGGTTATCATTGGGGCGCTTTAAACGTGTTGGTGCACTTAACGGCAGTACCAGTTAACTTGTATAGTTACTTAGTTAGTCTGGCTGAAAAAAAGACAAAAGTCCATCCAGTTCAACCAAAAAAAAAAGTTAGAATCCTACACCCACAGTTGATCCAGAGGAAGTAAAAAAAAACAGCAAAGCATGATGCAATTTGCTCCTGCAGGGAAAAAAATCCTTCCTGATCCCCCAGGAGGCAATCGGATATTCCCTGGATCAACTTTACCTATAAATGTTAGTATCCAGTTATATTCTGTGTATCTAGGAAAGAATCCAGGTCTTTTTTAAAGCACTCCATGGAGCTGACCAGAACTAACTCTTGAGGGAGTCTATTCCACATTTTCACAGCTCTGACTGTGAAGAAACCTTTCCGTATTTGCAGCATAGATAGAGTATATGTACGGTATAGTCTTGGAACAGGTGCAAGGTAGATCTGGTTCAGATGCAGTAGGTGCAATAGGTGCAGTCTAGGTTTGGAATAAGTGCAGTATAGAGTGCAATATGGGTGCAGTATGGATTGGGTACACTCAGTGTCCTGCTCTCATTGGCTCATTCTCTGCTAGCAGTATCAGCAATGGGCAAAATGCCCTCTCACCAATCCCCAGGATGCTGCAGTGACCTCACGCTGTAAGGATGGCCCCCTTAGTCTCTCTCTGAAGACTTTTGCTGATCAGGGGTGGGAAGCAGAGGGTGAGTGGATGCTTCAGTCTCTTGGCAGCAGTGGTGCAGGTGCCATGGCTTAGCCCTGTCCCCTCAATCTCCTCATTGGCTCACTGGACGTGATTGACAGCAGCAGGATCCAATGGCTAGGCCAATGAGGAGGCAGATACCCAGGGAAGCTGAGGTTCATGTACACAACACTGGATCGCCATGGGGCTCAGGTAAGTCTTAGAGGGGCTGGGGGGACTTCTGCACACAGCAGGTTTTTTACCTTCATGCATAGAACCCATGAAGGTAAAACACCCTTCCTTTACAACCACTTTAAGCTTTCAAAAAAAACAAAAAACCTGGAAGCTGATTGGCTACCATGTAGAGCTGCACCAGATTTTATGCTCCACAGTTTTAGTAAATCAACCCCACTGTCTCCTTCTCCATATTGCTGTAGCCCAGCACCTGGCTACATACTAGAAGTCAACATTTCCATTGGAATAGACCTTCCACCATCACATTAATGAAAAACAGAAAAACAATTGCAGATTATAGTCTTTGGGTGATCTGGTGCATATCATTTGTTAAAGCTGAACTCCAGGCAGCAAAAAAGTTCATTCAAATGTATTCCAAACATAAAAAAATATTTAAAAAATCCACCTCTGATGACCTCAGAAAATATGACGAAACGCGTAGGGCGGTGCCTAATATGACATCATCGTGCATAGTAGCCTCCAGGCCAGGATTTACACTGAAGATGTGGTGTATGGGGGCTGAGGACAATAATGTGGGGGGCTAAGGACTGTGATGTATGGGGGCTGAGGACAATAAAGTGGGGGGGCTGAGAATTGTAATGTGGGGGAGTTTGATGTCCAGGAAGTGGGAGAACACAACTGTGAGAGGGGTGGAGGGGGTGAGGTAAAGGGGGATCTGAGGACACTCAACAAGAGGGGATCGTGCTGTGAAAGGGGGGGGGACAGTGATGTGCAGTGTGGATCAAGGACACTGATGTAAGAACAGGCTCCGATCTGTACATATGCATTTGGTGCTCACATCGCGGGTAGGTCAGTGAAAGAGGGTCAGAGAAAGAAGTCCACGACCCTTTTTTTAAAAAAATCGTGCAGCAGCAACATGCAGCTTGGGGCACGCAGAAATGCACCGTGGGTGCCTACATGAGTTTCAGTCCCCTGCAGGAGGAAAATGTTACTGCCCGCACCTCGGTAAATTTGAATTCAATACCCTTCTTCTGTGATAGATGGACAAAGCTCTTCGGGATATCAGCCAGTATCCCCTATGAATAGACCCGCACAGGGGCGGACTGACAACTCATGGGGCCCCCCGGGCAATAGGGGATCATGGGGCCCCTGCGTCATTGCCCAAACTCAAAAAAGCCTATGAAAAAGGTACCAGGGGCATCTCATGGGGCCCGCTACTGACCCCGGCCCTTGGGCAGTGCCCGAGTTTCCAAATGGTCAGTTCGCCCCTGGACCCGCAGCATACTCCCTATCACCAGAGGGGTTTTAGCAGCACAAAGTCTGTAACCACTTCCCGTCTGCCCTATAAAAGGAATACTGCTACAGGGTGGAACGGGTGAGCAAAATCATGTGTATATATACATGATTTTGCAGTTCTGAGTAGGGGGCGCTGAACATGCGCCCTACCCGTGCTGTCATTCGCAGCCTCAGCTGTCAATCACTGGCACCCCGTGATCGCCGAGTATTACCAAAGGGGGAGAGAACTGTATGTAAACAATACAGATCTCTCCCCTGTCAGCTCCTGCACACTGCTTTGTATGGCTCTGCATGTGTGTACAGTGAAACACATACACAGCACACAGTTAACCCTTTGATCGCCCCTCATGTTAACCCCTTCCTGCCCAGTGCCATTAGTACAGTGTCAGGGCTTTTTATTAGCACTGATCACTGTATTGGTGTCACTGGGGATGTCAGTGACACCAAGTCAGTTCCCGCCAGTGTCAGAATGTCCCGCCGCAGTCTCGCTATAAGTCGCTGATCGCCGCCATTACTAGTAAAAAAAAACAGTATCTATACTGCCATTTGTAGACGCTATAACTTTCGCGTAAGCCAAATAAACCAATTTTTATAGCGAGGACATGGAGCAGAATACGTTTTGGCCTAAATTTATGATGAAATTAGATTTTTTACATTTTTTTTACTGGACATGTTTAATAGCAAAAAGTCAAAAATATAGTTTTTTTTCTCACAATTGCTGTTTTTTTTTGTTTATAACGCAAAAAATAAAAAATGCACAGGGCGATCAAATACCACTGAAAGAAATCCTCTGGAGGGCAAGTGATTAAAGTAGCACAGTGCTGAATAGCAAAAAAATGGCCTAGTCAGGAAAGGGGGAGAGGGGGTGTTAAATCCTCTGGAGGGCAAGTGGTTAAAGTAGCACAGTGCTGAATAGCAAACAATGTTCTAGTCAGGAGGGGGGGGATGTAAATTCTCAGGAGGGCAAGTGGTTAAAGTAGCACAGTGCTGAATAGCAAAAAAATGGCCTGGTCAGGAAGTGGGGCGTAAATCCCCTGGAGGGCAAGTGATGCAAGTTCTGCTTTTCCCTAACAACAATCGCAATCGTGCTGACTACAGTGTGACAACTAAATTTACATATCACCATATCAAATCTTATCTATCTAAACCTGACACCTATCTAGGAGGGTACCTAGGAGGGTATCTAGGATGGTACCTAGGAGGGTATCTAGGATGGTACCTAGGAAGGTATCTAGGATGGTATCTAGGATGGTATCTAGGAGGGTATCAAGGATGGTACCTAGGAGGGTATCTAGGATGGTATCTAGGAGGGTACCTAGGATGGTACCTAGGAAGGTATCTAGGAAAGTATCTAGGAGGGTATCTAGGAGGGTATCTAGGAGGGTATCAGGAGAGTATCTAGGAGGGTAGCTAGGAGGGTATCTAGGAGGGTATCAGGAGAGTATCTAGGAGGGTATCTAGGAAGGTATCTAGAAGGGTATTTAGGAGGGTATCTAGGAAAGTATCTAGGAGGGTATCTAGGAGGGTACCTAGGAAGGTATCTAGAAGGGTATCTAGGAAGGTATCTGGGAGGATATCTAGGAGGGTACCTAGGAGGGTAGCTAGGAGGGTACCTAGGAGGGTACTCAGGAGGGTATCTATGAAGGTATCTAGGAGGGTACCTAGGAGGGTAGCTAGGAGGGTACCTAGGAGGGTATCTATGAAGGTATCTAGGAGGGTATCTATGAAGGTATCTAGGAGGGTACCTAGGAGGGTAGCTAGGAGGGTACCTAGGAGGGTAGCTAGGAGGGTACCTATGAAGGTATCTAGGAGGGTATCTATGAAGGTATCTAGGAGGGTACCTAGGAGGGTAGCTAGGAGGGTACCTAGGAGGGTAGCTAGGAGGGTACCTATGAAGGTATCTAGGAGGGTATCTATGAAGGTATCTAGGAGGGTACCTAGGAGGGTATCTATGAAGGTATCTAGGAGGGTATCTATGAAGGTATCTAGGAGGGTGGTGCACGTGGTTGTCAGGTCAGACATCGTATGCTGTTCAACGTTGGTAACATTTTCTTTCCTTCTGAGCAGTTGGGCTTCATGACAACACATCAGAACCCTCCTGTGAAATAGACTCGACAATATCAGCTTGTTGACTATTAATCGTCACTTTATAATTCATGAGGAACCTCAACAGAGGTTGAGGCTTAATGTCATATGTAAATATCATCCACCTCCGCGCCACAAGACTCCCAACGTGTCAAAACACCTTTTGTTGTCTCTCAACGAGGTTTAGATACGAGCCGCTTTCCTTAACGTTCCCTCCTCTCTTCTTTATGCCGAGGAATAGTCTGTCTGGCTGAATCATTACCGTACTATTTCAAAAGTGTAATATCGGATGACACCGTAACAGTGTGCCTTTGATTCCCGGGACCATCATCCCACTGTGAATTTACTGTTGTTCAATAGCGTCTACGGCAAATGAGAGGAGAGCATCTACCGAATGGCTCCGTAATTCACTTGTCTTTTATTGCGTTTGTTCCCATCCAGATATTTGGCTTTATTGACGTGATGATAAATTGTCGCGCGCTCCCTGTCGGGTTCCGGCCAGCTCAGGTACCGGGGTGTGTAATAGCTTGCCTCTTATGAACACCGGCTCTGATACACCAGCAGCGAAAGACGACCACCCCAGCCCCCTCGTCCTTTAAGTCAGTGGTCTCCAAACTGCGGCCTGGGGGCCACATATGGCCCTTTACTTGCTTTTATCTGACCCTTGGTGCAACTACTTCATTCACTGACACCAATGATGGGACATAATTCATGGGGGCCCTGTGAGGTTGGCTGTATGAGGCCCCGTAGTTTCTCACGGCAGCCCTGTCTGTGCATGAAGTCGCACAGATGTGTTCCAAGTTGCACTAACATCCAACCAGGGGCGGACTGACAACGCATGGGGCCCCCGGGCAATAGGGGATCATGGGGCCCCTGTGTCCTTGCCCAAACTCAAAAAAGCCTATAAAAAAGGTACCAGGGGCATCTCATGGGGCCTCCTACTGACCCCGGGCCCTTGGGCGGTGCCCAAGTTTCCAAATGGTCAGTCCGCCACTGCATCCAACTTTGAAATTGTGCAATTTAACGTGAAGTCGCACAATTTCAAAGTCGAATTTGTTGTGACCAAAGACTTATCCCTTGCCCATGTTCTGGTTTAGGCTGGTGCCATGATCGCTGCCCCATGTTTCCTGTTACAGGATGGATCCTTTCTCTTGCAGCTTCCTGTGGAGCCACCCTTGCATGCAGGGACTAGAGTTGCATCTCCCTCCGCTGCAGGGGCAGACTGACAACTCATGGGGCCCCCGGGCAATAGGAAATCATGGAGCCCCTGTGTTCTCGCCCACACTCAAACCACACCCAAAAAAGCCTATGAAAGGTACCAGGGGCATCTTATGGGGCCCCCTACTGACCCTGGGCCCTCGGGCAGTGCCAGAGTGCCTAAATGGTTAGTCCGCCCCTGCTCCGCTGTGTGCATCTATAGAAACACACAGCCCCACAGCCTAGGATGGCAAGGCACTCCCCTGTTCCTCCCTCCTCCCCAAGCTAAAAAGACCTGCAGAAGACTGCACTGTCCACTGTCAACTCATGAAGACCAGAAATTCAGGGAAGCAACACCGAGAGAGCAGGAGTACTGAAAGTTGTAAACTGCAAGTGCTGGTTTAAGAATTTTACCAAATTGCTTGCTGTGGCATACTTTGTTGTGCTTCATGTGTTAAGCTAAAAAAACAAAACGTCTGAGGGTTTAATACCACTTTCATGTAATTATGCGCTGCTAGATCTCCTTTACGATTGTGAGAGCGAGGATGAAGGAATCCAGCGGTGAGAGCGAGGATGAAGGAATCCGGCGGTGAGAGCGAGGATGAAGGAATCCGGCGGTGAGAGCGAGGATGAAGGAATCCGGCGAGGAGAGCGAGGATGAAGGAATCCCACGGGGAGAGCGAGGATGAAGGAATCCGGCGGGGAGAGCGAGGATGAAGGAATCCGGCGGTGAGAGCGAGGATGAAGGAATCCAGCGGGGAGAGCGAGGATGAAGGAATCCAGCGGGTAGAGCGAGGATGAAGGAACCCGGAGGTGAGAGCGAGGATGAAGGAATCCGGCGGTGAGAGCGAGGAAGGAGGAATCCGGCGGGGAGAGCGAGGATGGAAAATCCGGCGGTGAGAGCGAGGATGAAGGAATCCGGCGGGGAGAGCGAGGATTGAGAGAGCAAGGCTGAAGGAATGCTGCGGGGAGAGCGAGGATGAAGGAATCCGGTGGGGAGAGCGAGGATGAAGGAATCCAGCGGGGAGAGCGAGGATGAAGGAATCCAGTGGTGAGAGCGAGGATGAAGGGATCCGGCGGTGAGAGCGAGGATGAAGGGATCCGGCGGTGAGAGCGAGGATGAAGGGATCCGGCGGTGAGAGCAAGGATGGAGGAATCCGGCGGGGAGAGCGAGGATGGAGGAATCCGGCGGGGAGAGCGAGGAGGAAGGAATCCGGCGGGGAGAGCGAGGAGGAAGGAATCCGGCGGTGAGAGCGAGGATGAAGGAATCCGGTGGGGAGAGCGAGGATGAAGGAATCCGGCGGGGAGAGCGAGGATGGAGGAATCCGGCGGGGAGAGCGAGGAGGAAGGAATCCGTCGGGGAGAGCGAGGAGGAAGGAATCCGGCGGGGAGAGCGAGGATGAAGGAATCCGGCGGGGAGAGCGAGGATGAAGGAATCCGGCGAGGAGAGCGAGGATGAAGGAATCCGGCGCGGAGAGCGAGGATGAAGGAATCCGGCGGGGAGAGTGAGGATAAAGGAATCCAGCGGGTAGAGCGAGGATGAAGGAACCTGGAGGTGAGAGTGAGGATGAAGGAATCCGGCGGTGAGAGCGAGGAAGGAGGAATCCGGCGGGGAGAGCGAGGATGGAAAATCCAGGGGTGAGAGCGAGGATGAAGGAATCCGGCGGGGAGAGCGAGGATTGAGAGAGCAAGGATGAAGGAATGCTGCGGGGAGAGCGAGGATGAAGGAATCCGGTGGGGAGAGCGAGGATGAAGGAATCCAGCAGGGAGAGCGAGGATGAAGGAATCCAGTGGTGAGAGCGAGGATGATGGGATCCGGCGGTGAGAGCGAGGATGAAGGGATCCGGAGGTGAGAGCGAGGATGAAGGAATCCGGCGGTGAGAGCGAGGAAGGAGGAATCCGGCGGGGAGAGCGAGGATGGAAAATCCGGCGGTGAGAGCGAGGATGAAGGAATCCGGCGGGGAGAGCGAGGATTGAGAGAGCAAGGATGAAGGAATGCTGCGGGGAGAGCGAGGATGAAGGAATCCGGTGGGGAGAGCGAGGATGAAGGAATCCAGCAGGGAGAGCGAGGATGAAGGAATCCAGTGGTGAGAGCGAGGATGAAGGGATCCGGCGGTGAGAGCGAGGATGAAGGGATCCGGCGGTGAGAGCGAGGATGAAGGGATCCGGCGGTGAGAGCGAGGATGGAGGAATCCGGCGGGGAGAGCGAGGAGGAAGGAATCCGGCGGGGAGAGCGAGGAGGAAGGAATCCGGCGGTGAGAGCGAGGATGAAGGAATCCGGTGGGGAGAGCGAGGATGAAGGAATCCGGCGGGGAGAGCGAGGATGGAGGAATCCGGCGGGGAGAGCGAGGAGGAAGGAATCCGGCGGGGAGAGCGAGGAGGAAGGAATCCGGCGGGGAGAGCGAGGATGAAGGAATCCGGCGGGGAGAGCGAGGATGAAGGAATCCGGCGAGGAGAGCGAGGATGAAGGAATCCGGCCCGGAGAGCGAGGATGAAGGAATCCGGCGGGGAGAGTGAGGATGAAGGAATCCAGCGGGTAGAGCGAGGATGAAGGAACCTGGAGGTGAGAGTGAGGATGAAGGAATCCGGCGGTGAGAGCGAGGAAGGAGGAATCCGGCGGGGAGAGCGAGGATGGAAAATCCAGGGGTGAGAGCGAGGATGAAGGAATCCGGCGGGGAGAGCGAGGATTGAGAGGGCAAGGATGAAGGAATGCTGCGGGGAGAGCGAGGATGAAGGAATCCGGTGGGGAGAGCGAGGATGAAGGAATCCAGGGTGGAGAGCGAGGATGAAGGAATCCAGTGGTGAGAGCGAGGATGATGGGATCCGGCGGTGAGAGCGAGGATGAAGGGATCCGGCGGTGAGAGCGAGGATGAAGGGATCCGGCGGTGAGAGCGAGGATGGAGGAATCCGGCGGGGAGAGCGAGGATGGAGAAATCCGGCGGGGAGAGCGAGGAGGAAGGAATCCGGCGGGGAGAGCGAGGAGGAAGGAATCCGGCGGGGAGAGCGAGGAGGAAGGAATCCGGCGGGGAGAGCGAGGAGGAAGGAATCCGGCGGGGAGAGCGAGGATGGAGGAATCCGGCGGGGAGAGCGAGGAGGAAGGAATCCGGCGGGGAGAGCGAGGAGGAAGGAATCCGGCGGGGAGAGCGAGGAGGAAGGAATCCGGCGGGGAGAGCGAGGAGGAAGGAATCCGGCGGGGAGAATGCATTTGCTACACAGGCACTTGGTGAATAATTTATATACTGCACTTTGCAGACTTCACAGCCTCTTTTACTGTGGCTTCCCAGCATCCCCCGGTGACCCCTTTTCCGATTTATTCCCCGTCAGACATGCATTATACATATAGATAGGGCTCTCACCGTGACCTCGCAGATGGGCCAAACCAACTGGGAAATAGTTAACCACTTAAACTTCAAAAAAAAAAATTGCCATTTATGTTCGTGCAACAAGCCTGCGCCCCGCTCACGGGGAGGAGATGAAGGGATTTACGGAGAGCGGCTCATTCGGCGATGGCATGGAAATCATTCCGGAAACAATGCAGAGCGTGGAAAGCATTCTCTGTTCTTGTGAATGATCGTCCTTTATGTGCGTACCTGTAAGTGTTGTTTTGTTTACAGGCCAGTGCCTCTCACACGTGGCATGATCATGGTCCATGGGTGTACCACCATCCCTCCACGTGGTATAATGCACTTATGCACTGCATTTGTTTTCCCCACATTCTTCCCTAATCTTTACTGCAAGCAGCATCCTCTTACCTCCAGAGCAAGCAGCGCACCCAGCTTTTCCCAAATTCCTCCTTTGGGCAGTATACTTTTACATACAGAGCCATCACTTCACCCGGCTCTGCCCAAATCCCTCCTCTGAGCAGGATCCTCTTACATACAAAGCAATCACTGCACTTGACACTGCAAAGTCCCTCCTCTGAGCAGTACCCTTGTACATACAGAGAATTCATTGCACCTGGCTCTGTATAAGTCCCTCCTCTGAGCAGTATCCTCTTACATGCAGACCAATTACTGCACCCGACTCTGCTCAGGCCCCTCCTCTGAGCAATTTCCTCTTACATACAAAGCAATCCCTGCACTTGACACTGCAAAGTCCCTCCGCTGAGCAGTTCCCTTTTATATACAGAGAAGTCATTGCACCTGGCTCTGTACATGCCCTTCCTCTGAGCAGTATCCTCTTACATAAAGACCAATTATGCACTCGACTCTGCCCAAGCCCCTCCTCTGAGCAATTTCCTGTTACATACAGAGCAATCACTGCACCTGAGACTGCAAAGTTCCTCCTCTGAGCAGTATCCTTTTTTTTACAGAGACCTCATTGCACCTGGCTGTTTATAAGTCCCTCCTCTAAGCAGTATCCTCTTACATGCAAAGCAATCACTGCACTTCACACTGCAAAGTCCCTCCTCTGAGCAGTACTCTTTTGCATACAGAGAAGTCATTACATCTGGCTCTGTAGAAGCCTTTCCTCTGAGCAGTATCCTCTTACATAAAGACCAATTAATGCACTCGACTCTGCCCAAGCCCCTCCTCTGAGGAATTTCCTTTTACATACTGCGCAATCACTGCACATGAGACTGCAAAGTTCCTCCTCTGAGCAGTATCATTTTTTTTTACAGAGACCTCATTGCACCTGGCTCTGTATAAGTCCCTCCTCTGAGCAGTATCCTCTTACATGCAAAGCAATCACTGCACTTCACACTGCAAAGTCCCTCTTCTGAGCAGTACTCTTTTACATACAGAGAAGTCATTACATCTGGCTCTGTAGAAGCCCTTCCTCTGAGCAGTATCCTCTTACATAAATACCAAACACTGCACTGGACTCTGCCCAAGCCCCTCCTCTCAGGAATTTCCTCTTACATACAGAGCAATCACTGCACATGAGACTGCAAAGTCCCTCCTCTGAACAGTATCCTTTTTCATACAGATAAGTCATTCACCTGGCTCTGTATAAGTCCCTCCTCTGAGCAGTATCCTCTTACATAAATACCTATTACTTCACAAGACACTACCCAAGCCCCACATCTGAGCAATTTCCTGTTACATACAGAGCAATCACTGCACCTGAGCCTGCAAAGTTCCTCCCCTGAGCAGCATCCTTTTGTTATACAGAGAATTCATTGCACTTGGCTTTTTATAAGTCCCTCCTCTGAGCAGCTCTTACATAAAAAAACAATTACTGCGCCCATCTCTGCCTTTCCTCTGAGCAGTATCCTCTTGCATAAAGACCAATTAATGCACTCGACTCTGCCCAAGCCCCTCTTCTGAGCAATTTCCTGTTACATATAGAGCAATCACTGCATCTGAGACTGCAAAGTTCCTCCTCTGAGCTGTATACTTTTTTTTACAGAGACCTCATTGCACCTGGCTGTTTATAAGTCCCTCCTCTGAGCAGTATCCTCTTACATGCAAAGCAATCACTGCACTTCACACTACAAAGTCCCTCCTCTGAGCAGTACTCTTTTACATACAGAGAAGTCATTACATCTGGCTCTGTAGAAGCCCTTCCTCTGAGCAGTATCCTCTTACATAAAGACCAATTAATGCACTCGACTCTGCCCAAGCCCCTCCTCTGAGGAATTTCCTCTTACATACTGAGCAATCACTGCACATGAGACTGCAAAGTTCCTCCTCTGAGCAGTATCATTTTTTCACAGAGACCTCATTGCACCTGGCTCTGTATAAGTCCCTCCTCTGAGCAGTATCCTCTTACATGCAGACCAATTATTGCACCCAACTCTGCTCAGGCCCCTCCTCTGAGCAATTTACTCTTACATACAGAGCAATCACTGCACCTGAGACTACAAAGTTCTTCCTCTGAACAGTATCATTTTTTATACAGAGAAGTCATTGCCCCTGGCTATTTATAAGTTCTTCCTCTGAGCAGTATCCTCTTACATTCAAAGCAATCACTGCACCTCAGACTTTAAAGTTTCTCCTCTGAGCAGTACCCTTTTACATACAGAGAAGTCATTGCACCTGGCTGTTTATAAGTCCCTCCTCTGAGCAGTATCCTCTTACATAAAAAAACAATTACTGCGCCCATCTCTGCCCCTCCTCTGAGCAGTTTCCTCTTACATACAAAGCAATCACTGCACCTGAGACTGTAAAGTCCCTCCTCTGAGCAGCACCCTTTTTACATACAGAACAGTCATTGTACCTGGCTCTGTATATGTCCCACCTCTGAGCAGTATGCTCTCAATCACTGCACCTGCCTCTGCCCAAATCACTGCACCCTGCTTTGCACCAAATACCTCCTCCGATCAGTATCCTCTTACATACAAAGCAATCACTGCACTTGACACAGCAAAGTCCCTCCTCTGAGCATCACCCTTTTACATACAGAGAAGTAATTGCACCTAACTCTGTATAAGCCCCTCCTCTGAGAAATTTCCACTTACATACAGAGCGATCACTGCACCTGAGACTGCAAAGTCCACCTGGGTCTCCTACCATAGCGTCCCTTTTCATTCAGATGGTGACATTTAGTGTGAGCGGACACAGTTGTACCCGGTGCCTGAAGGTCAGCTTGGATTTGTCTGGAAGTTGATGGAGGTTCTTTATCCACCACTCCAACAATCCTTCCTTGCAATCTTTGATCAGTTTTTCTCTTTCATCCACGTCCAGGGAGATTAGCTACAATGCCATGGGCTGTACACTTCTTGACAATGTTGTGCACAGTGGACACAAGAACATGAAGATCTCAGGAGATGGACTTGTAACCTTGAGATTATCCACAATTTTTGTTCTCTAATCCTCAGACAATTCTTTGCTTCTCTTTCTCTTCTCCATGCTCCATATGGCACACAAAGACACCCAACAGAAAGGTGGAGGCCATTTGTCACCATTGTCCCTGGTTGTCAGTGGATTTCTAGATTGCCATCACCTGGTCATTGATACGGGGGAGTTTAATGACAAATTACAGGAACGTCACAGACTTGGAATGCAATTATTTCCTACAATTTTGAGAAGGTGACAGTAACTTAGTCTAGTCCATTTGTGGAGTTTTGCATGGAATGTGTCAGATTTGGCTTTTGGTTTCTCCACTTTTTTGCGTCATACTGATACAAACCAAAGAAATAAACCTGAGAATGGTGAAACATTTGTAATTACAACAATTTTCTGGGCAAAGTGGTACGTTATCTAACAGAAATGCGGGGGGGACTATGCAGTACCGTCGTGAGGCAGGTGCGGCGGGTGCGCGCTGCACAAGGTGACACCTACTGCACGGGGTGACACCGGACCCACTCCTCGAAAAGGTAAGTTGTAAAGCAAGGCGACGATCCCCGCAGGATGGATCGGATTTGCGGTTTGGGGAGCATAATGGATTGGACTCCGATCCATTATGCTCAATTCGCAGATCCGATCGATCCTGCGCGGATCGTCGGCATGCAACCTATATGGGGTGACACCGGACCCGCTCCACGAAAAGGTAAGTTGTACAGAAAGCCGACAATCCCCGCAGGATGGATCGGATCTGCGGATTGGGGAGAATAATGGATCGGAGTCTGATCCATTATGCTCGATCTGCAGATCCGATCTATTCTGCGGGGATTGTCAGAGAGGGTGTCACCAAGTGTTATCGCACCGGGTGACACCAACCCTAGGGACACCCCTGGACCATTTGGAAACTCGGACACTGCCCGAGGGCCCGGGGTCAGTAGGGGGCCCCATGAGATGCTCTGTACATTTTTCATAGGCTTTTTTGAGTTTGGGCAAGGACACAGGGGCCCCATGATCCCCTATTGCCCGGGGGCCCCATGAGTTGTCAGTCCGCTCCTGCCCCTACCATCGGTTCACCATATCCACAACACATCTGGAGCAGTCCTAGAGGCTGGTCAGCAGCTCTGAGGAAAGGGACTACTCCCCCCCAAAACGCGTCAGCCATTTGACCGCATTTGGAACACCTTGCTTGCCGTTGTGGCCATCTCCATAATGCACATGCTTGTTAGATACACACTTCATCTGTGAGTATGTTTTTTATCCTTTATACCTTTGAATAGACCTTGGATAATGCAGTATAGATACTTTTTGATTCCCCAACATTAGGCCTTACATCATTTTGAATTCAGTTGTATCTTTGTAGCCCCGATATGGGGTGTTCTCTGACCGAAGTTTTATCTTACCCTGGAATATATCTTCATCTGGACTATTCATTTTTGGTGTTGTGTTTCAATCCTGTACTTCCTCAGGGAACGTGATGATGTCACTGCAGAATGGGATTAGTAGAGGCGGATTAGAGGGTTGACGACACTACTGCGAAGTCAGCACCATTATCGGCCCTTCACAAGAAATAAAGGCTACACAGGGGCATTGGCAGGACCAACAAGTACTGTAACTACTCAGAACTCAAGGAGAGAATGAAAAATGTTTAACCCCCCTGGCGGTATTCCCGAGTGTAGCTCAGGGTAAAGTTTCAGTACCACAAGCGGTTACCCCCCCCGTGCTACACTCGGGCTTACCATGCGGCGTTGCTCCGTGATCCCTTGGTCACTTACCTTGTCCTGCGCTCCCGCGATGTCTCCCCTGCAGCGTCCCCGGCAATGTCCATCTGTCATCTGGGTTCCGTTCCCTGCGACGTCGGGACGTACGGGGGACGGAACTGGTGGGAAATTTGAAAATGACAAAAAGTGACATTCACTAAATACACTAAAATCACATAGTATAACATTCCTGTATCAAACCATTTCACATACATTTTGTCCCGAGTGCTTTGTCCGGCGCCCTGCCTGCATTTTTACTGTTCTTTCTGCCTGGAAACTGAGAAACGTCCATGGCGTCCAAAAAGCGTCCCTTTAGGTCAGACGCGGTTTTAGACCGGCTAGAGAACAGCGATAGTAAATCAGAACCACTTGCAGAATTGAGTGATAATGATTGGTGGGGGAAATTCCTCATCAGACACTGAAAACGATTCTGCGACTGAACTCAGCGATGTGCGAACTTGGCGCTCTATTTCACATTTCAGTGTTTTTGGTTTGATTATATATTGAATTCTATTTATTATTATTATTTTTTATGATTAATTATTATATTATAATTTATGATTTCGTGTTTCAAGTTTTATCATCCCGGGATGTTTACTAGACTCTTGTTCGGACAGATTTCAGTGAGTTATTCCTAAGAATGACAGGCCTACAAAAACGCCAAATTTCCATGCAAAATAATGGTACCGCTTTCAGCACCAAAAATCTGAAATATTCAGACCGCCAGGGAAGTTAATAGATTGGCTATTTAAAGCATGTAGTATAGTTGGAAACAATTTGCATATCTGTGTTTCTCTTGTCGCAAAATGAAGCATAAAGAACCACCCCGCTTAATAATTTAACAAGGCAGTCTAATTTAAACAGATCAGGGGTAAGATAGAGAGGGGGAGGGCAGTCCATAACTAATTTGAATTTTGTTTTTTTTTTAAACAGCATTTTTTGATTTGTGACCTTTGGCAAATATTTGTGTTATAGTTCAGTGGTTCTCAACCACCATTTATTTATTTATTTCAGGTACTTATACAGCACCTTCATTTTGTGCAGCACTTTACATATATATTGCACACTCACATCAGTCCCTTACTCTCTAGAGGCGTACAATCTAAGGTCCCTAACTTACATTCATACATATACATACTAGGGCTAATTAACCTACCAGCATGTCTTTGGAGTGTGCGAGGAAACTGGAGTACCCAGAGGAAACCCACGCAAGCACAGGGAGAACATGCAAACTCCAGGCAGGGGGCACCGTGGTTGGGATTCGAAACAGCAACCCGAGTACTGCCAGGTGGAAATGCTAACCATTTAGCCAATGTGCTGCCCATGCCTCCCTCTTGTTGAGGCATGGCTTCCTCTCTGCTCCAACAGTTACTGCTGTCACACCAGGCTTGGACCGGCCCACCAGAGAGCCCACATGCACTTTGATACAGATAAAAAAAATACTAAGAACTTTACTTTTTTAAGAATGACAGTATGCTTCCTGAAATGACCCCATGGGAGGATTGATCTGCATCCTAATGATCTGAAATAGTTTCTACACAGGAAGACGTCATTAGAAGAGGCATCAGTGGACCATGCATGGGTGGACCTTTCCTAAAGTAAGTTAAGAACCACCATTCACATTGATAATTGGATGGGCCATGAGCCCACTGATACCAGTGATTTGGAGGACTATCTTTTCCTGGGGTTCACTATTCTACAGACATCAAAAATTTGGGGAGCTATATTTCCCTGGTGGCCACTCTACCATTGACCCGAGTAATTTGAGGTGTGATATTGTCCTAGAGGCCACTAGCCAATTGACACCAATGCAATGAGGGGTTATTCTCCACTGGTGGTTACATTCCAACTCAAGCCAATGATTTTCTACTGAGGGCCACAATCCAGAAGACCAATGATTTTGGGAGCTTTTCTTCCCAGATGACCACTATTCCATTGATCCATTAATTTGAGGAATATAGCCTCGTAGGTGCAGCTATCCCATGGACACCAATGATTTGAGGAGCTATCCTCCTCTGGTGGCCCACTCACACCAATGATTTGGAGCTATTCACCTTTGAGGACCATAATTTCAAACACATCAATGATTTTGGGAACTATTCTTAACTGATGGCCACTCTACAATTGACCCCAGTGATTTGAGGTGCTATACTCTCCTAGGGGAAACTATTCTATGGACATCAATGAAATGAGGCGCTATCCTCTACTGGTGGCTACATTCCCACTCACACCAATGATTTTGGTGCTGTTATCCTAAGAGGACCATGATCCCGAAGACACCAATGATTTGGGGAGCTATTCTTCCCGGATGGCCACTCTACTATTGACCCCAGTGATTTGCGGGACTATACTCTCCTAGGGGTAACTATCCTGAGAACACCAATGAATAGAGGGCTATCCTCCACTGTTGGCCACATTCCCACTCACACCAGTGATTTGAGGGCTATTCCTCCTTGAGTGCCACAATTCCAAAGACAAAAATGATTTTAGGAGCTTTTCTTCCTGAATGGCCACTCTACCATTGACCCATTAATTTGTGGAGCTATACTCTCCTATGGGCAACTATCCTACAGACACCAATGAATTGAGGAGCCATCCTCCACTGCTGGCCACATTACCACCAAACCAATTTTTTAGGTGCTATTCTCCTCCAAGGACTACTATCCTGAAGACACCAGTGATTGGAGGGGGGCTGTTCTTTGACATTTTGTCTATTCAAATTACAGTAACTGATTAATTTGACTGATTGCTCCTTTTAAATAGAATGTAATTACACAATTTGCATTCCTATACTTTAATTGTATGAGTAAAAATTTTTGTTTTTTGCTGTTGGGGAATTGAAAGTTTTGGAAGAATTTATGGTGCCATTGACTCACTAAGGTTGGTTTGCGGGACTATACTCTCCTAGGGGTAACTATCCCGAGAACACCAATGAATTGAGGGCTACCCTCCACTGGTGGCCACGTTCCCACTCACACCAGTTATTTGAGGGCTATTCCTCCTTGAGGGCCACAATCCAAAGACACAAATGATTTTAGGAGCTTTTCTTCCTGAATGGCCACTCTACCATTGACCTATTAATTTGTGGAGCTAGGGGCAACTATCCTACAGACACCAATGAATTGAGGAGCCATCCTCCACTGCTGGTTTTGGAAGAATTTACGGTGCCATTGACTCACTAAGGTTGGTTTGCGGGACTATACTCTCCTAGGGGTAACTATCCCGAGAACACCAATGAATTGAGGGCTATCCTCCACTGGTGGCCACGTTCCTACTCACACTAGTGATTTGAGGGCTATTCCTCCTTGAAGGTCCACAATTCCAAAGACACAAATGATTTTAGGAGCTTTTCTTCCTGAATGGCCACTCTACCATTGACCCATTAATTTGTGGAGCTATACTCTCCTAGGGGCAACTATCCTACAGAAACCAATGAATTGGGGAGCCATCCTCCACTGCTGGCCACATTCCCACCAAACCAATGTTTTAGGTGCTATTCTCCTCCAAGGACTACTATCCTGAAGACACCAGTTATTGGAGGGGGGCTGTTCTTTGACATTTTGTCTATTCAAATTACAGTAACTGATTATTTTGACTGATTGCTCCTTTTAAATAGAATTTAATTACACAATTTGCATTCCTATACTTTAATTGTATGAGTAAAAAGTTTTGTTTTTTGCTGTTGGGGAATTGAAGGTTTTGGAAGAATTTACGGTGCCATTGACTCACTAAGGTTGGTTTGCGGGACTATACTCTCCTAGGGGTAACTATCCCGAGAACACCAATGAATTGAGGGCTATCCTCCACTGGTGGCATTGACTCACTGAGGTTGCAACCAACTGTTGTAGTCAAAGCGTTGTTTATTTTAAAATAGTCGCTGGAAGTAAGCCGTGCTGTCCTCCAGCCACACATTTCTCTCCCGTATCAGATGCTGACTTTACCGAGATATTTCATTATTTTGTCATATCTTTCACGGGGCACTTTGGGAAATAAACTGGTGTGCGGGAGTCTCCTGAGAGCGGAAGGAAATTAAACCATGTGCTGCAGTTTTCCAGCATTGACAGAGGACAGATAACGGACAGCTTATCGGTTGGGTGATGTGTTACTTATTACATTATTAGGAACACTTCTATGATGTCCTTACTGATGGCTTATTCCAGATTCCTGGAACTGGAGCCGGGTAGAAAAAAAAATGAACACATTTTGTAAATGTTACACTTATCTTACATTCCATAGTTCTCTATATGCATTTCCAGGCGGGAATATGGTCAGGTTCACACATCAGAGCTATCTGTAATATAACACATTTTACAGCAGATCAAAAGCTTTTAGTATCAACATTTCAGAGTTTTTGTTGCACCTTTGTGGATATTAAAGGTTTTCGCATAAGAGAATTTAGATTTTAAAAGTGTCTCTGTTTCCACCTAAATATAACATTACCTCTGGTCTCTTTTTTTTTAATGGCCCCCAGCTAAGTGTTAGAGAAAAAAAATCCAGCACTGTCCCCTGCAGTACCACTTCCTTGCCTCAAAGTGTCCTCAGTCTTCCAGTTTGAATGACACTTAGCTGGTGGAGACTGAGAACATAGGGTGAGTGCGGAACTCCTCCCCGAGGAGGTGTCACCACGGCATCCTTCATTCACACTTTCTGCATCAATAACCTCCTGCCACCCACATAATGCATACACTCACTTTATTGGGTACACCTTAATAGTGCTAAGAAAATCTCCCCCCACGCCACCACCACCACCACCAGCCTGAACTGATGATACAATGCAGGGCGGATCATTGCTTTCATGTTGTTTACACAAAATTCTAACATTCCTATCCTAATGTCGCAGCTCGAGACTCATCAGACCAGGCAATGTTTTTCCAATCTTCTATTGTCCAATTTTGGTGATCCTGTGAGAATTGTAACCTCCGTTTCCTGTTCTCAGCTGACAGGATTGGCACTCGGTGTGGTCTTCTGCTGCTGTAGTCCATCTGCTTCAAGGGGGGATATGCTCTCTGTGTATAATACATAAGGGGGATATGATCTCCATGTATAATACATAAGGGGGCTATGATCACCATGTATAATACATAAGGGGGGATATGATCACCATATATAATACATAAGGGGGGGATATGATCTCCATGTATAATGCATAAAGGGGGATGTGATCTCCATGTATAATACATAAGGGGGGATGTGATCTCCATGTATAATACATAAGGGGGGGATGTGATCTCCATGTATAATACATAAGGGGGGGGATGTGATCTTCATGTATAATACATAAGGGGGGGATGTGATCTCCATGTATAATATATAAGGGGGGATGTGATCTCCATGTATAATACATAAGGGGGGATGTGATTTCCATGAATAATACATAAGGGGGGATGTGATCTCCATGTATAATGCATAAGGGGGGATGTGATCTCCATGTATAATGCATAAGGGGGGATGTGATCTCCATGTATAATGCATAAGGGGGGATGTGATCTCCATGTATAATACATAAGGGGGGATGTGATCTCCATGTATAATACATAAGGGGGGATGTGATCTCTATGTATAATACATAAGGGGGGGATATGATCTCCATGTATAATACATAAGGGGGGATATGATCTCCATGTATAATACATAAGGGGAGATATGATCTCCATGTATAATACATAAGGGGGGATATGATCTCCATGTATAATACATCAGGGGGGATAGGATCACAATGTATAATACATCAGGGGGGATATGATCTTCATGTATAACACATAAGGGGGGGATATGATCTCCATGTATAATACATAAGGAGGGATATGATCTCCATGTATAATACATAAGGGGGGATATGATCTCCATGTATAATACATAAGGGGGATATGATCTCCATGTATAATACATAAGGGGGGATATGATCTCCATGTATAATACATAAGGGGGGATGTGATCTCCATGTATAATACATAAGGGGGGATATGATCTCCATGTATAATACATAAGGGGGGATATGATCTCCATGTATAATACATAAGGGGGATATGATCTCCATGTATAATACATAAGGGGGGATATGATCTCCATGTATAATAAGGGGGGATATGATCTCCATGTATAATACATACAGGGGGGATATGATCTCCATGTATAATGCATAAGGGGGGATATGATCTCCATGTATAATACATAAGGGGGATATGATCACCATGTATAATACATAAGGGGGGATATGATCTCCATGTATAATACATAAGGGGGATATGATCACCATGTATAATACATAAGGGGGGATATGATCTCCATGTATAATAAATAAGGGGGATATGATCTCCATGTATAATACTTAAGGGGGGATATGATTTCCAGGTATAATACATAAGGGGGGATGTGATCTCCATGTATAATACATAAGGGGGGGATATGATCTCCATGTATAATACATAAGGAGGGATATGATCTCCATGTATAATACATAAGGGGGGATATGATCTCCATGTATAATACATAAGGGGGGATATGATCTCCATGTATAATAAGGGGGGATATGATCTCCATGTATAATAAATAAGGGGGATATGATCTCCATGTATAATACATACAGGGGGGATATGATCTCCATGTATAATGCATAAGGGGGGATATGATCTCCATGTATAATACATAAGGGGGGATATGATCTCCATGTATAATACATAAGGGGGGATATGATCTCCATGTATAATAAGGGGGGATATGATCTCCATGTATAATAAATAAGGGGGATATGATCTCCATGTATAATACTTAAGGGGGGATATGATTTCCATGTATAATACATAAGGGGGGATGTGATCTCCATGTATAATACATAAGGGGGATATGATCTCCATGTATAATACATAAGGGGGGATATGATCTCCATGTATAATACATAAGGGGGGATATGATCACCATGTATAATACATAAGGGGGGATATGATCTCCATGTATAATACATAAGGGGGATATGATCTCCATGTATAATACATAAGGGGGGGATATGATCTCCATGTATAATACATACAGGGGGATATGATCTCCATGTATAATACATAAGGGGGATATGATCTCCATGTATAATACATAAGGGGGGGATATGATCTCCATGTATAATACATAAGGGGGATATGATCTCCATGTATAATACATAAGGGGGGGATATGATCTCCATGTATAATACATAAGAGGGGATATGATCTCCATGTATAATACATAAGGGGGATATGATCTCCATGTATAATACATAAGGGGGGATATGATCACCATGTATAATACATAAGGGGGGATATGATCTCCATGTATAATACATAAGGGGGGATATGATCTCCATGTATAATACATAAGGGGGATATGATCTCCATGTATAATAAGGGGGGATATGATCTCCATGTATAATACTTAAGGGGGGATATGATTTCCATGTATAATACATAAGGGGGGATATGATCACCATGTATAATACATAAGGGGTTATATGATCACCATGTATAATACATAAGGGGGGGTATGATCTCCATGTATAATACATAAGGGGGGATATGATCTCCATGTATAATGCATAAGGGGGGATATGATCTCCATGTATAATACATAAGGGGGATATGATCTCCATGTATAATACATAAGGGGGATATGATCTCCATGTATAATACATAAGGGGGGATATGATCTCCATGTATAATGCATAAGGGGGGATATGATCTCCATGTATAATACATAAGGGGGATATGATCTCCATGTATAATACATAAGGGGGGATATGATCTCCATGTATAATACATAAGGGGGGATATGATCTCCATGTATAATAAGGGGGGATATGATCACCATGTATAATACATAAGGGGGGGATATGATCTCCATGTATAATACATAAGGGGGGGATATGATCTCCATGTATAATACATAAGGGGGATATGATCTCCATGTATAATACATAAGGGGGATATGATCTCCATGTATAATACATAAGGGGGGATATGATCACCATGTATAATACATAAGGGGTTATATGATCACCATGTATAATACATAAGGGGGGGTATGATCTCCATGTATAATACATAAGGGGGGATATGATCTCCATGTATAATGCATAAGGGGGGATATGATCTCCATGTATAATACATAAGGGGGATATGATCTCCATGTATAATACATAAGGGGGATATGATCTCCATGTATAATACATAAGGGGGGATATGATCTCCATGTATAATGCATAAGGGGGGATATGATCTCCATGTATAATACATAAGGGGGATATGATCTCCATGTATAATACATAAGGGGGGATATGATCTCCATGTATAATACATAAGGGGGGATATGATCTCCATGTATAATAAGGGGGGATATGATCACCATGTATAATACATAAGGGGGGGATATGATCTCCATGTATAATACATAAGGGGGGATATGATCTCCATGTATAATACATAAGGGGGATATGATCTCCATGTATAATACATAAGGGGGATATGATCTCCATGTATAATACATAAGGGGGATATGATCTCCATGTATAATACATAAGGGGGGGATATGATCTCCATGTATAATACATAAAGGGGGATATGATCTCCATGTATAATACATAAGGGGGGATATGATCTCCATGTATAATAAGGGGGGATATGATCTCCATGTATAATAAATAAGGGGGATATGATCTCCATGTATAATACATACAGGGGGGATATGATCTCCATGTATAATACATAAGGGGGATATGATCTCCATGTATAATGCATAAGGGGGGATATGATCTCCATGTATAATACATAAGGGGGGATATGATCTCCATGTATAATATATAAGGGGGGATATGATCTCCATGTATAATAAGGGGGGATATGATCTCCATGTATAATGCATAAGGGGGGATATGATCTCCATGTATAATGCATAAGGGAGGATATGATCTCCATGTATAATGCATAAGGGGGGATATGATCTCCATGTATAATACATAAGGGGGGATATGAACTCCATGTATAATACATAAGGGGGGATATGATCTCCATGTATAATACATAAGGGGGATATGATCTCCATGTATAATACATAAGGGGGGGGGGGGATATGATCTCCATGTATAATACATAAGGGGGGATATGATCTCCATGTATAAATACATAAGGGGGGATATGATCTCCATGTATAATACATAAGGGGGGATATGATCTCCATGTATAAATACATCAGTGGTTCATATAGTGAACTCGGTGTAGAATTATTCCCCCTGAGGTCATCACAGAGGACAAGGGGGCACTCTTTACATCTGGAGGAAAAGAAATGTAATCTCCAAACACGGAAAGGTTTCTTCACAGTAAGAGCTGTGAGAATGTGGAATAGATTCCCTCCAGAGTTGGTTGTGGCCAGCTCAGTGGATTGCTGTAGGAAAGTCCTGGATTCTTTCTTGGATACACAGAATATAACTGGATATAAGATTTATAGGGAAACTTGATCCAGGGAATATCCGATTGCCTCTCGGGGGATCAGGAAGGAATTTTTTCCCCTGCAGGAGCAAATTGGATCGTGCTTTGCTGAGTTTTTGTCTTCCTCTGGATCCACTGTGGGTGTAGGATTATAACTTTTTTTTTTTAATGGTTGAACTGGATTGACTTTTGTCTTTTTTTCAGCCAGACTAACTATGGAACTATAAAGCGGTTATGAGTACAATTTGTTTTTATTCTATTAATAAAATATTACGGAATCACGCTATGTACTGTATGTCTTGTGATCCTTTTACATACCAACACCTGGGAATTTGATGAAGTACTGAAGAACTGGAATAAAGGAGAATATACATCTAGGAAAATTCCTTTTTTCAAGCCATGTTGACTCTCGGTGACCATGAGTCCACATCAGTCGGTGAGTTGGGTATACAAAGGGGGGGAGCACAGCACCAACGAAGAGTCATTTGCACGATTGCACTTTTGTTTATGGACTGCACTTTTTTTTTATAATTTACTTTTTATTGATTTAAAATTTTCACAACAAACAGAGTTGCATAGAAACACAATATCACAAACACAGGACTGCAAAAGAACAGAGAAATAGGCCCATCCAAGGCTGTGGATAAGGGGGTACCACCAGTCCTCCTGTATGGGGCCCAAGTCAGCAGGGGGGCCCAGGCAGCTGGGTGAATCAGATGTGGGCAGGGAGATTGATCGGCACGTCGGAGGGCAATTACTGGAACCGATCCCCTGTATGACTCTCTATGCAGCAGCTAAAAGCCGGCTTCTTCTCTCCCTCCCGCTGGCTTTCAGCTGCTGCAGAGAGGGCCATACGGGGGATCAGTTCCAGTAATTGCCACCCCACCACCCTCCCTGCACACCGTACATTTCTGCCTGCTGCCATCCCCCCACGTACCCCCACCCCTACAGTGCTGCCGGCTTCCCTCCTTTCCTGCCCCCATTCCAGCTGCAAGCACACAATAGGATCCTTCAGGATGGAGAATGGGCCAAGGGGCTGCTAACAATGTCACATTTACCAGCTACAGGTGGCGGACTGACTATTTGGAAACTCGGGCACTGCCCGAGGGCCCTGGGTCAGTAGGGGGCCCCATGAGATGCCCCATGAGATACCTTTTTCATAGGCTTTTTGAGTTTGGGCAAGGACACAGGGGCCCCATGATCTCCTATTGCCCGGGGGCCCCATGATTTCTCAGTCCGCCCCTGACCAGCTACTTCCTTTCTTGAATGAACACAATGAAAGAGTAATACTGATTACTCACTGTGTTCATTCATAACTGAAGCATAGTGAACTGAGGTTTTTTTTTTGGGGGGGGGAGGCTGTCAGGTTGGCTGTATGGGGCCCCATGGTTTCTAACAGCAGCCCTGGGCTCATTGATGAGAGGTACATAGATACATACACTGTCAATACATAGCAGTGAATTAGTTATCAATGTCAGACAATTGAGCAGACAAGTCAGAATTGGAAGTATCCCGTGGTTTCCAAGCTGCTTCAAAAGTGGGCATAGCAGTGAGGTACTCCGTTTTTCGAATCTGCTATGACCTTCACCAATTCCGATTGTGTAGGAGGCGTAGTAGAAAGTCAGGGCATGGGAATGGTTCTCCTGGTCACCATTAAAACGTGGGAGGAAAGTTTCCTTGCAAATTTGGAGAGGCCTGAAAAAGGACTGTACTTTATGGACTTCACCTACTTCACTTCATTGAATTTACAGGTGTACATCTGTTTACAAATTTAATGCGTTCTGCAGGACTATTCGTATTGCGAAAAATTTGTAAACCGAAAAGCGGTTTCCCATAGGAATGCATTGAAAACCAATTAATCCGTTCCGGAGGTCAGAAAAAAGTAAAAAAAAAGTCTTATCTGTTCAAAACTCTTTATAAAGTGCACTTTAAAGGCATAAATACTGTACAGGGACATGATTAAAAATTAATTCGTAAATGTAGTGAAAACCAATTAATCCATTCCAGAGGTCAGAAAAAAAAAGTCTTATCTGTTCAAAACTCTTTATAAAGTGCACTGTAGCCTCCCTAGCGGTCTGATTATGTCAGTATTTCTGTGCTCAAAGCGGTACCATTTTTTGCATGGAAATATGTATTTTTTTTTATTGTAGGCCTGTAATTTTTAGGAATAACTCACTGAAATCTGTCCGAACAAGAGTCTAGTAAACATTCCGGGTATGATAAAATATGAAACACGAAATCAGAAATTATAATATAATAAATAATCATAAAAATAATAATATAATAATAATAAATGTAATTCAATAATATAATCAAACCAAAAACACTGAAATGTGAAATAGAGCGCCAAGTTCGCCCATCGCTGAGCTCAGTCGCAGAATCGTTTTCAGTGTCTGATGATGAATTTCCCCCACCAATCATTATCACTCAATTCTGCAAGTGGTTCTGATTTACTATCGCTGTTCTCTAGCCGGTCTAAAACCGCGTCTGACCTAAAGGGACGCTTTTTGGACGCCATGGACGTTTCTCAGTTTCCAGGCAGAAAGAACAGTAAAAATGCAGGCAGGGCGCCGGACAAAGCACTCGGGACACAATGTAGGTGAAATGGTTTGATACAGGAATGTTATACTATGTGATTTTAGTGAATGTCACTTTTAAAAAATTCAAATTTCCCACCAGTTCCGTCCCCCGTACGTCCCGATGTCGCAGGGAACGGAACCCAGAAGACAGATGCCGGCATCGGCCGGAGGACATTACAGCGGACACTGCAGGAGGAACATCGCGGGAGCGCAGGACAAGGTAAGTGAAAAAGAGATCCCGGAGCAACGCTGCAGTGTATTCCCGAGTGTAGCTACACTCGGGAATACCGCCAGGGGGGTTATAGGCATAAATACTGTACAGGGACATGATTAAAAATTAATTTGTAAATGCATTGAAAACCAATTAATCCGTTTTAGAAGTCAGAAAAAAGTAAAAATAAGTCTTATCTGTTCCAAACTCTTTATAAAGTGCACTTTAAAGGCATAAATACTGTACAGGGACATGATTAAAAATTAATTTGTCAATGCATTGAAAACCAAATAATCAGTTCCAGAGGTCAGAAAAAAATAAGTCTTATCTGTTCAAAACTCTTTATAAAGTGCACTTTAAAGGTGTAAATACTGTACAGGGACATGATTAAAAAAAGATTTGAAAATGCATTGAAAACCAATTAATCCGTTCTGGAAGTCAGAAAAAACTAAAAAAAAAAGTCTTATCTGTTGAAAACTCTCTATAAAGTGCACATTAAAGGCATAAATACTGTACAGGGACATGATTAAAAATGAATTCGTAAATGCATTGAAAACCAAATAATCCGTTCCAAAGGTCAGAAAGAAAGAAAAGTTTTATCTGTTCAAAACTGTTTATAAAGTGCACTTTAAAGGTATAAATACTGTACAGGGACATGATTAAAAAAAATTGTAAATGCATTAAAAAAACAATTAATCCGTTCGTATTGCGAAAATAATTTGTAAACCGAGGCATTATTTTTAGAGATGAGCGAATTATTCAAAAATTTGATTCGGCTGATTCGCCGAATTTGAGGAAGAAATTCGATTCGATGCAAATTTAACTTATAAAAAGGGTTTCTAGGCTTCAGAGAGCCTTTATATTAGTGCAGAACACTGTACCTTTAATTTAAATGCCCTTGGAGATGAGGAAGGAGAAGGAGAAGGAGAAGGATGAGAAGAAGGAGAAGGATGAGAAGAAGGAGAAGGATGAGAAGAAGGAGAAGGATGAGAAGAAGGAGAAGGATGAGAAGAAGGAGAAGGAGGAGGATGAGAAGAAGGAGAAGGAGAAGGATGAGAAGAAGGAGAAGGATGAGAAGAAGGAGAAGGATGAGAAGAAGGAGAAGGAGAAGGATAAGAAGAAGGAGAAGGATGAGAAGAAGGAGAAGGATGAGAAGAAGGAGAAGGATGAGAAGAAGGAGAAGGATGAGAAGAAGGAGAAGGATGAGAAGAAGGATGAGAAGAAGGAGAAGGATGAGAAGAAGGATGAGAAGAAGGAGAAGGATGAGAAGAAGAAGGATGAGAAGAAGAAGAAGGATGAGAAGAAGGAGAAGGATGAGAAGAAGAAGAAGGATGAGAAGAAGAAGAAGGATGAGAAGAAGAAGAAGGATGAGAAGAAGGAGAAGGATGAGAAGAAGAAGAAGGATGAGGAGAAGAAGAAGGATGAGAAGAAGGAGAAGGATGAGAAGAAGAAGAAGGATGAAAAGAAGAAGAAGGATGAGAAGAAGAAGAAGGATGAGAAGAAGGAGAATTCCAAGCCGGCAAAAAGTGTATCTGCAGAGCTCCGCTATTTCTTAGCGGAGCTCTGCAGATACACTTAGCGGAGCTCTGCAGATACACTTTTTGCCGGCTTGGAATTCTTCTTATTTTCATCCTACTTCTTCTTCTTCTTCATCCTCATCCTCATCCTCAGAAGAAGAAGAAGAGGATGAGGATGAGGATGAGGATGAGGATGAAGAAGAAGATGAAGAAGAAGTAGGATGAAAATAAGAATTCCAAGCCGGCAAAAAGTGTATCTGTCAGAAATAGAGGAGCTCTGCAGATACACTTTTTGCCGGCTTGGAATTCTTCTTATTTTCATCCTACTTCTTCTTCTTCTTCTTCTTCCTCATCCTCATCCTCTTCTTCTACTTCTGAGGATGAGGATGAAGAAGAAGAAGAAGTAGGATGAAAATAAGAAGAATTCCAAGCCGGCAAAAAGTGTATCTGCAGAGCTCCGCTAAGTGTATCTGCAGAGCTCCGCTATTTCTGACAGTTCTCTGACATTCACTCCATACAGCGGTTGAAACATTGTATCTATTTGTTTCCATAAATGGAAACAAATAGATACAATGTTTCAACCGCTGTATGGAGTGAATGTCAGAGAACTGTCAGAAATAGCGGAGCTCTGCAGATACACTTAGCGGAGCTCTGCAGATACACTTTTTTCCGGCTTGGAATTCTTCTTATTTTCATCCTACTTCTTCTTCTTCTTCATCCTCATCCTCATCCTCAGAAGAAGAAGAAGAATGAAAAGAAGAAGAAGAAGAATGAAAAGAAGAATGAAAAGAAGAAGAAGAATGAAAAGAAGAAGAATGAAAAGAAGAAGAAGAAGAATGAAAAGAATAATGAGAAGAATGAAAAGATTCTTCTTCTTCTTTTCATTCTTCTTCTTCTTTTCATTCTTCTTCTTCTTCTTTTCATTCTTCTTTTCATTCTTCTCATTCTTCTTCTCATTCTTCTTTTCATTCTTCTTCTCATTCTTCTTTTCATTCTTCTTCTCATTCTTCTTTTCATGAAGAAGAAAAGAAGAATGAGAAGAATGAAAAGAAGAATGAAAAGAAGAAGAAGAAGAATGAGAAGAAGAATGAAAAGAAGAATGAAAAGAAGAATGAAAAGAAGAATGAGAAGAATGAAAAGAAGAATGAAAAGAAGAAGAAGAATGAAAAGAAGAAGAATGAAAAGAAGAATGAAAAGAAGAAGAAGAATGAAAAGAAGAAGAAGAAGAATGAAAAGAAGAATGAAAAGAAGAATGAGAAGAATGAAAAGATTCATCTTCTACTTCTTTTCATTCTTCTTTTCATTCTTCTTCTTCTTTTCATTCTTCTTCTTCTTCTTTTCATTCTTCTTTTCATTCTTCTCATTCTTCTTTTCATTCTTCTTCTTCTTTTCATTTTTCTTTTCATTCTTCTTCTCATTCTTCTTTTCATTCTTCTTCTCATTCTTCTTTTCATTCTTCTTCTTTTCATTCTTCTTTTCATTTTTCTTCTCATTCTTCTTTTCATGAAGAAGAAAAGAAGAATGAGAAGAATGAAAAGAAGAATGAAAAGAAGAATGAAAAGAAAAAAAATGAAAAGAAGAAGAAGAATGAAAAGAAGAATGAAAAGAAGAAGAAGAAGAATGAAAAGAAGAATGAAAAGAAGAAGAAAAAGAAGAATGAAAAGAAGAAGAAGAAGAAGAATGAAAAGAAGAAGAAGAAGAATGAAAAGAAGAATGAGAAGAATGAAAAGAAGAAGAAGAAGAATGAAAAGAAGAATGAAAAGAAGAAGAAGAATGAAAAGAAGAATGAAAAGAAGAAGAATGAAAAGAAGAATGAAGAATTCTTCTTCTTCTTTTCATTCTTCTTTTCATTCTTCTTCTTCTTTTCATTCTTCTTCTTTTCATTCTTCTTTTCATTCTTCTCATTCTTCTTTTCATTCTTCTCTTCATTCTTCTTCTTCTTTTCATTCTTCTCATTTTTCTTTTCATTCTTCTTCTCATTCTTCTTTTCATGAAGAAGAAAAGAAGAATGAGAAGAATGAAAAGAAGAAGAAGAATGAAAAGAAGAATGAGAAGAAGAATGAAAAGAAGAATGAGAAGAATGAAAAGAAGAATGAAAAGAAGAAGTATTCCAGTACAGCAAAAAGTGTATCTGCAGAGAGCTCCGCTATTTCTGACAGTTTTCTGACAGTTCCTTCACATTTACAGCGGTTGAAACATTGTATCTATTTCCGAATAAAAACATCTGTATCCTAAATGGAAACAAATAGATACAATGTTTCAACCGCTGTAAATGTCAAGGAACTGTCAGAGAACTGTCAGAAATAGCGGAGCTCTCTGCAGGGACACTTTTGCCGGCTGATCGGGAAAAATCCGATTCGCGCACCCGAAGTATGCTAATATTCGGATTCGCCGCGAATCGAATTTTTCCTGAAATTCGAAACGAATTCCACTTCGCCTGGTTCGATTCGCTCATCTCTAATTATTTTCAATGGATTTTCATTCGTAAACTGAAAATTTCGCCATCCGAGGTGTTTGTAAACTGAGGTGCGCCTGTATTCGCACGTGGCTAGGAAATGTGTTTCATATAAGAGCAGTGCTGTTAAATCGTATGCGTTTTGTCACCTTTAACCCAAAGACATTGGACTTGTCTGCTGCCTCCGTCTCCTGGCCCCGATGGCAGCCCTGGGAAAGTTTATCATTTTAATTTACGTCATAAACTCTTACGACATCCCCCGACGTACGGGTTAAGTGCATTTTTAAAGATTAAAAATGAATGATGCCCCGAATAACATATCTGTACAGAGCGGCGTACATACACGGCCTAATCTGTTGTGTTGGAATCAGCGGGGAACGAAGGGCAATCCATCTGATATTTCATTCACACGCACACGGGAGGGATGCAGAGAAATGGATCACACAAAAGGAAATATGGAGTAGCCAACCAGGACAGCATGACACAATAAGTGGATTGCTGCAGAGCAGACACTATCTCTCCCTTCATACGGCCATGATGGCTGGGCCCACGTAGATAACACAAATCACATTTATCATGAGCGAGAACGGCCAATCTGCTTTCATACACTTATTCTGAAGACATGGAAAGTGGGCCTTTGTCTGAGATGGGGGAGTAAACATGCAGGCAAAATAATGGCGGATGATTAATGAATTGAGGATATATTTCGTGGGAAGGATCTTTAACCACTTCCAGTCCGGACACTTTCACCCCCTTCCAGTCCGGACACTTTCACCCCCTTCCAGTCCGGACACTTTCCCCCCCTTCCAGTCCGGACACTTTTACCCCCTTCCAGTCCGGACACTTTTACCCCCTTCCAGTCCGGACACTTTCCCCTCCTTCCAGTCCGGACGCTTTCACCCCCTTCCTGTCCGGACGCTTTCACCCCCTTCCTGTCCGGACTCTTTCACCCCCTTCCTGTCCGGACGCTTTCACCCCTTCCAGTCCTGACACTTTCACCCCCTTCCAGTCCAGACACTTTCACCCCCCGTTCTAGTCCGGACACTTTCACCCC
The DNA here is from genome assembly GCF_062004578.1 of Staurois parvus. Lineage (NCBI taxonomy): Eukaryota > Metazoa > Chordata > Amphibia > Anura > Ranidae > Staurois > Staurois parvus. Next base: position 84,505 of record NW_028318789.1, read on the forward strand.
CTTCCAGTCCGGACACTTTCCTCCCCTTCCAGTCCGGACACTTTCCTCCCCTTCCAGTCCGGACACTTTCCTCCCCTTCCAGTCCGGACACTTTCCTCCCCCTCCAGTCCGGACACTTTCCTCCCCTTCCAGTCCGGACACTTTCCTCCCCTTCCAGTCCGGACACTTTCCTTCCCTTCCAGTCCGGACACTTTCCTCCCCTTCCAGTCCGGACACTTTCCTCCCCTTCCAGTCCGGACACTTTCCTCCCCTTCCAGTCCGGACACTTTCCTTCCCTTTCAGTCCGGACACTTTCCTCCC
>NW_028318794.1:0-117500 GCF_062004578.1 Staurois parvus
TGCGTCCGTTTTTGCGTCTTTTTTTGTGTCCATTTTTGCGTCTGTTTTTGCGTCCATTTTTGCATCCGTTTTTGCATCCGTTTTTGCATCCGTTTTTGCGTCCGTTTTTGCGTCCGTTTTTGTGTCTGTTTTTGTGTCCATTTTTGCGTCCATTTTTTGTGTCCATTTTTGCGTCCATTTTTGTGCCTGTTTTTTGTGTCCGTTTTTGTGTTCGTTTTTGCGTCCATTTTTGCATCCATTTTTGCGTCTGTTTTTGTGTCCATTTTTGCGTCCGTTTTTGCGTACGTTTTTGCGTTCGTTTTTGTGTCAGTTTTTGCGTACGTTTTTGCGTCCATTTTTGCGTCCATTTTTGCGTCCGTTTTTGTGTCCATTTTTGCGGCCATTTTTGCATCAGTTTTTGCGTCCATTTTTGCGTCCATTTTTGTGTCCGTTTTTGCATCCATTTTTGCATCCATTTTTGCGTCTGTTTTTGCGTTCGTTTTTGTGTCCGTTTTTGTGTCCGTTTTTGCGTCCATTTTTGTGTCCGTTTTTGCGTCTGTTTTTGTGTCCGTTTTTGTGTCTGTTTTTGCGTCCATTTTTGCGTCTGTTTTTGTGTCCATTTTTGCGTCTGTTTTTGCATCCGTTTTTGCGTCCATTTTTGCGTCCATTTTTGTGTCCATTTTTGCGTCCATTTAATGCGTCATTTTTGCATCCATTTTTATGTTCGTTTTTGGTTCCATTTTTGTGTCCATTTTTGCGTCCGTTTTTGCGTCTTTTTTTGTGTCCATTTTTGCGTCTGTTTTTGCGTCCATTTTTGCATCCGTTTTTGCATCCGTTTTTGCATCCGTTTTTGCGTCCGTTTTTGCGTCCATTTTTGCGTCCGTTTTTGTGTCTGTTTTTGTGTCCATTTTTGCGTCCATTTTTTGTGTCCATTTTTGCGTCCATTTTTGTGCCTGTTTTTTGTGTCCGTTTTTGTGTTCGTTTTTGCGTCCATTTTTGCATCCATTTTTGCGTCTGTTTTTGTGTCCATTTTTGCGTCCGTTTTTGCGTACGTTTTTGCGTTCGTTTTTGTGTCAGTTTTTGCGTACGTTTTTGCGTCCATTTTTGCGTCCATTTTTGCGTCCGTTTTTGTGTCCATTTTTGCGGCCATTTTTGCATCAGTTTTTGCGTCCATTTTTGCGTCCATTTTTGTGTCCGTTTTTGCATCCATTTTTGCATCCATTTTTGCGTCTGTTTTTGCGTTCGTTTTTGTGTCCGTTTTTGTGTCCGTTTTTGCGTCCATTTTTGTGTCCGTTTTTGCGTCTGTTTTTGTGTCCGTTTTTGTGTCTGTTTTTGCGTCCATTTTTGCGTCTGTTTTTGTGTCCATTTTTGCGTCTGTTTTTGCATCCGTTTTTGCGTCCATTTTTGCGTCCATTTTTGTGTCCATTTTTGCGTCCATTTATTGCGTCATTTTTGCATCCATTTTTATGTTCGTTTTTGGTTCCATTTTTGTGTCCATTTTTGCGTCCGTTTTTGCGTCTTTTTTTGTGTCCATTTTTGCGTCTGTTTTTGCGTCCATTTTTGCATCCGTTTTTGCATCCGTTTTTGCATCCGTTTTTGCGTCCGTTTTTGCGTCCATTTTTGCGTCCGTTTTTGTGTCTGTTTTTGTGTCCATTTTTGCGTCCATTTTTGTGCCTGTTTTTTGTGTCCGTTTTTGTGTTCGTTTTTGCGTCCATTTTTGCATCCATTTTTGCGTCTGTTTTTGTGTCCATTTTTGCGTCCGTTTTTGCGTACGTTTTTGCGTTCGTTTTTGTGTCAGTTTTTGCGTACGTTTTTGCGTCCATTTTTGCGTCCATTTTTGCGTCCGTTTTTGTGTCCATTTTTGCAGCCATTTTTGCATCAGTTTTTGCGTCCATTTTTGCGTCCATTTTTGTGTCCGTTTTTGCATCCATTTTTGCATCCATTTTTGCGTCTGTTTTTGCGTTCGTTTTTGTGTCCGTTTTTGTGTCCGTTTTTGCGTCCATTTTTGTGTCCGTTTTTGCGTCTGTTTTTGTGTCCGTTTTTGTGTCTGTTTTTGCGTCCATTTTTGCGTCTGTTTTTGTGTCCATTTTTGCGTCTGTTTTTGCATCCGTTTTTGCGTCCATTTTTGCGTCCATTTTTGCGTCCATTTATTGCGTCATTTTTGCATCCATTTTTATGTTCGTTTTTGGTTCCATTTTTGTGTCCATTTTTGCGTCCGTTTTTGCGTCTTTTTTTGTGTCCATTTTTGCGTCTGTTTTTGCGTCCATTTTTGCATCCGTTTTTGCATCCGTTTTTGCATCCGTTTTTGCGTCCGTTTTTGCGTCCATTTTTGCGTCCGTTTTTGTGTCTGTTTTTGTGTCCATTTTTGCGTCCATTTTTTGTGTCCATTTTTGCGTCCATTTTTGTGCCTGTTTTTTGTGTCCGTTTTTGTGTTCGTTTTTGCGTCCATTTTTGCATCCATTTTTGCGTCTGTTTTTGTGTCCATTTTTGCGTCCGTTTTTGCGTACGTTTTTGCGTTCGTTTTTGTGTCAGTTTTTGCGTACGTTTTTGCGTCCATTTTTGCGTCCATTTTTGCGTCCATTTTTGTGTCCATTTTTGCGGCCATTTTTGCATCAGTTTTTGCGTCCATTTTTGTGTCCGTTTTTGCATCCATTTTTGCATCCATTTTTGCGTCTGTTTTTGCGTTCGTTTTTGTGTCCGTTTTTGTGTCCGTTTTTGCGTCCATTTTTGTGTCCGTTTTTGCGTCTGTTTTTGTGTCCGTTTTTGTGTCCATTTTTGCGTCCATTTTTTGTGTCCATTTTTGCGTCCATTTTTGTGCCTGTTTTTTGTGTCCGTTTTTGTGTTCGTTTTTGCGTCCATTTTTGCATCCATTTTTGCGTCTGTTTTTGTGTCCATTTTTGCGTCCGTTTTTGCGTACGTTTTTGCGTTCGTTTTTGTGTCAGTTTTTGCGTACGTTTTTGCGTCCATTTTTGCGTCCATTTTTGCGTCCGTTTTTGTGTCCATTTTTGCGGCCATTTTTGCATCAGTTTTTGCGTCCATTTTTGCGTCCATTTTTGTGTCCGTTTTTGCATCCATTTTTGCATCCATTTTTGCGTCTGTTTTTGCGTTCGTTTTTGTGTCCGTTTTTGTGTCCGTTTTTGCGTCCATTTTTGTGTCCGTTTTTGTGTCTGTTTTTGCGTCCATTTTTGCGTCTGTTTTTGTGTCCATTTTTGCGTCTGTTTTTGCATCCGTTTTTGCGTCCATTTTTGCGTCCATTTTTGTGTCCATTTTTGCGTCCATTTATTGCGTCATTTTTGCATCCATTTTTATGTTCGTTTTTGGTTCCATTTTTGTGTCCATTTTTGCGTCCGTTTTTGCGTCTTTTTTTGTGTCCATTTTTGCGTCTGTTTTTGCGTCCATTTTTGCATCCGTTTTTGCATCCGTTTTTGCATCCGTTTTTGCGTCCGTTTTTGCGTCCATTTTTGCGTCCGTTTTTGTGTCTGTTTTTGTGTCCATTTTTGCGTCCATTTTTTGTGTCCATTTTTGCGTCCATTTTTGTGCCTGTTTTTTGTGTCCGTTTTTGTGTTCGTTTTTGCGTCCATTTTTGCATCCATTTTTGCGTCTGTTTTTGTGTCCATTTTTGCGTCCGTTTTTGCGTACGTTTTTGCGTTCGTTTTTGTGTCAGTTTTTGCGTACGTTTTTGCGTCCATTTTTGCGTCCATTTTTGCGTCCATTTTTGTGTCCATTTTTGCGGCCATTTTTGCATCAGTTTTTGCGTCCATTTTTGCGTCCATTTTTGTGTCCGTTTTTGCATCCATTTTTGCATCCATTTTTGCGTCTGTTTTTGCGTTCGTTTTTGTGTCCGTTTTTGTGTCCGTTTTTGCGTCCATTTTTGTGTCCGTTTTTGCGTCTGTTTTTGTGTCCGTTTTTGTGTCTGTTTTTGCGTCCATTTTTGCGTCTGTTTTTGTGTCCATTTTTGCGTCTGTTTTTGCATCCGTTTTTGCGTCCATTTTTGCGTCCATTTTTGCGTCCATTTATTGCGTCATTTTTGCATCCATTTTTATGTTCGTTTTTGGTTCCATTTTTGTGTCCATTTTTGCGTCCGTTTTTGCGTCTTTTTTTGTGTCCATTTTTGCGTCTGTTTTTGCGTCCATTTTTGCATCCGTTTTTGCATCCGTTTTTGCATCCGTTTTTGCGTCCGTTTTTGCGTCCATTTTTGCGTCCGTTTTTGTGTCTGTTTTTGTGTCCATTTTTGCGTCCATTTTTTGTGTCCATTTTTGCGTCCATTTTTGTGCCTGTTTTTTGTGTCCGTTTTTGTGTTCGTTTTTGCGTCCATTTTTGCATCCATTTTTGCGTCTGTTTTTGTGTCCATTTTTGCGTCCGTTTTTGCGTACGTTTTTGCGTTCGTTTTTGTGTCAGTTTTTGCGTACGTTTTTGCGTCCATTTTTGCGTCCATTTTTGCGTCCATTTTTGTGTCCATTTTTGCGGCCATTTTTGCATCAGTTTTTGCGTCCATTTTTGCGTCCATTTTTGTGTCCGTTTTTGCATCCATTTTTGCATCCATTTTTGCGTCTGTTTTTGCGTTCGTTTTTGTGTCCGTTTTTGTGTCCGTTTTTGTGTCCGTTTTTGCGTCCGTTTTTGTGTCTGTTTTTGCGTCCATTTTTGCGTCTGTTTTTGTGTCCATTTTTGCGTCTGTTTTTGCATCCGTTTTTGCGTCCATTTTTGCGTCCATTTTTGCGTCCATTTATTGCGTCATTTTTGCATCCATTTTTATGTTCGTTTTTGGTTCCATTTTTGTGTCCATTTTTGCGTCCGTTTTTGCGTCTTTTTTTGTGTCCATTTTTGCGTCTGTTTTTGCGTCCATTTTTGCATCCGTTTTTGCATCCGTTTTTGCATCCGTTTTTGCGTCCGTTTTTGCGTCCATTTTTGCGTCCGTTTTTGTGTCTGTTTTTGTGTCCATTTTTGCGTCCATTTTTTGTGTCCATTTTTGCGTCCATTTTTGTGCCTGTTTTTTGTGTCCGTTTTTGTGTTCGTTTTTGCGTCCATTTTTGCATCCATTTTTGCGTCTGTTTTTGTGTCCATTTTTGCGTCCGTTTTTGCGTTCGTTTTTGTGTCAGTTTTTGCGTACGTTTTTGCGTCCATTTTTGCGTCCATTTTTGTGTCCATTTTTGCGGCCATTTTTGCATCAGTTTTTGCGTCCATTTTTGTGTCCGTTTTTGCATCCATTTTTGCATCCATTTTTGCGTCTGTTTTTGCGTTCGTTTTTGTGTCCGTTTTTGTGTCCGTTTTTGCGTCCATTTTTGTGTCCGTTTTTGCGTCTGTTTTTGTGTCCGTTTTTGTGTCTGTTTTTGCGTCCATTTTTTGTGTCCATTTTTGCGTCCATTTTTGTGCCTGTTTTTTGTGTCCGTTTTTGTGTTCGTTTTTGCGTCCATTTTTGCATCCATTTTTGCGTCTGTTTTTGTGTCCATTTTTGCGTCCGTTTTTGCGTTCGTTTTTGCGTTCGTTTTTGTGTCAGTTTTTGCGTACGTTTTTGCGTCCATTTTTGCGTCCATTTTTGCGTCCGTTTTTGTGTCCATTTTTGCGGCCATTTTTGCATCAGTTTTTGCGTCCATTTTTGCGTCCATTTTTGTGTCCGTTTTTGCATCCATTTTTGCATCCATTTTTGCGTCTGTTTTTGCGTTCGTTTTTGTGTCCGTTTTTGTGTCCGTTTTTGCGTCCATTTTTGTGTCCGTTTTTGCGTCTGTTTTTGTGTCCGTTTTTGTGTCTGTTTTTGCGTCCATTTTTTGTGTCCATTTTTGCGTCCATTTTTGTGCCTGTTTTTTGTGTCCGTTTTTGTGTTCGTTTTTGCGTCCATTTTTGCATCCATTTTTGCGTCTGTTTTTGTGTCCATTTTTGCGTCCGTTTTTGCGTACGTTTTTGCGTTCGTTTTTGTGTCAGTTTTTGCGTACGTTTTTGCGTCCATTTTTGCGTCCATTTTTGTGTCCATTTTTGCGGCCATTTTTGCATCAGTTTTTGCGTCCATTTTTGTGTCCGTTTTTGCATCCATTTTTGCATCCATTTTTGCGTCTGTTTTTGCGTTCGTTTTTGTGTCCGTTTTTGTGTCCGTTTTTGCGTCCATTTTTGTGTCCGTTTTTGTGTCTGTTTTTGCGTCCATTTTTTGTGTCCATTTTTGCGTCCATTTTTGTGCCTGTTTTTTGTGTCCGTTTTTGTGTTCGTTTTTGCGTCCATTTTTGCATCCATTTTTGCGTCTGTTTTTGTGTCCATTTTTGCGTCCGTTTTTGCGTACGTTTTTGCGTTCGTTTTTGTGTCAGTTTTTGCGTACGTTTTTGCGTCCATTTTTGCGTCCATTTTTGCGTCCGTTTTTGTGTCCATTTTTGCGGCCATTTTTGCATCAGTTTTTGCGTCCATTTTTGCGTCCATTTTTGTGTCCGTTTTTGCATCCATTTTTGCATCCATTTTTGCGTCTGTTTTTGCGTTCGTTTTTGTGTCCGTTTTTGTGTCCGTTTTTGCATCCATTTTTGTGTCCGTTTTTGCGTCTGTTTTTGTGTCCGTTTTTGTGTCTGTTTTTGCGTCCATTTTTGCGTCTGTTTTTGTGTCCATTTTTGCGTCTGTTTTTGCATCCGTTTTTGCGTCCATTTTTGCGTCCATTTTTGCGTCCATTTATTGCGTCATTTTTGCATCCATTTTTATGTTCGTTTTTGGTTCCATTTTTGTGTCCATTTTTGCGTCCGTTTTTGCGTCTTTTTTTGTGTCCATTTTTGCGTCTGTTTTTGCGTCCATTTTTGCATCCGTTTTTGCATCCGTTTTTGCATCCGTTTTTGCGTCCGTTTTTGCGTCCATTTTTGCGTCCGTTTTTGTGTCTGTTTTTGTGTCCAATTTTGCGTCCATTTTTTGTGTCCATTTTTGCGTCCATTTTTGTGCCTGTTTTTTATGTCCGTTTTTGTGTTCGTTTTTGCGTCCATTTTTGCATCCATTTTTGCGTCTGTTTTTGTGTCCATTTTTGCGTCCGTTTTTGCGTACGTTTTTGCGTTCGTTTTTGTGTCAGTTTTTGCGTACGTTTTTGCGTCCATTTTTGCGTCCATTTTTGCGTCCGTTTTTGTGTCCATTTTTGCGGCCATTTTTGCATCAGTTTTTGCGTCCATTTTTGCGTCCATTTTTGTGTCCGTTTTTGCATCCATTTTTGCATCCATTTTTGCGTCTGTTTTTGCGTTCGTTTTTGTGTCCGTTTTTGTGTCCGTTTTTGCGTCCATTTTTGTGTCCGTTTTTGCGTCTGTTTTTGTGTCCGTTTTTGTGTCTGTTTTTGCGTCCATTTTTGCGTCTGTTTTTGTGTCCATTTTTGCGTCTGTTTTTGCATCCGTTTTTGCGTCCATTTTTGCGTCCATTTTTGTGTCCATTTTTGCGTCCATTTATTGCGTCATTTTTGCATCCATTTTTATGTTCGTTTTTGGTTCCATTTTTGTGTCCATTTTTGCGTCCGTTTTTGCGTCTTTTTTTGTGTCCATTTTTGCGTCTGTTTTTGCGTCCATTTTTGCATCCGTTTTTGCATCCGTTTTTGCATCCGTTTTTGCGTCCGTTTTTGCGTCCATTTTTGCGTCCGTTTTTGTGTCTGTTTTTGTGTCCATTTTTGCGTCCATTTTTGCGTCCATTTTTGTGCCTGTTTTTTGTGTCCGTTTTTGTGTTCGTTTTTGCGTCCATTTTTGCATCCATTTTTGCGTCTGTTTTTGTGTCCATTTTTGCGTCCGTTTTTGCGTACGTTTTTGCGTTCGTTTTTGTGTCAGTTTTTGCGTACGTTTTTGCGTCCATTTTTGCGTCCATTTTTGCGTCCATTTTTGTGTCCATTTTTGCGGCCATTTTTGCATCAGTTTTTGCGTCCATTTTTGCGTCCATTTTTGTGTCCGTTTTTGCATCCATTTTTGCATCCATTTTTGCGTCTGTTTTTGCGTTCGTTTTTGTGTCCGTTTTTGTGTCCGTTTTTGTGTCCGTTTTTGCGTCCATTTTTGTGTCCGTTTTTGCGTCTGTTTTTGTGTCCGTTTTTGTGTCTGTTTTTGCGTCCATTTTTGCGTCTGTTTTTGTGTCCATTTTTGCGTCTGTTTTTGCATCCGTTTTTGCGTCCATTTTTGCGTCCATTTTTGCGTCCATTTATTGCGTCATTTTTGCATCCATTTTTATGTTCGTTTTTTGTTCCATTTTTGTGTCCATTTTTGCGTCCGTTTTTGCGTCTTTTTTTGTGTCCATTTTTGCGTCTGTTTTTGCGTCCATTTTTGCATCCGTTTTTGCATCCGTTTTTGCATCCGTTTTTGCGTCCGTTTTTGCGTCCATTTTTGCGTCCGTTTTTGTGTCTGTTTTTGTGTCCATTTTTGCGTCCATTTTTTGTGTCCATTTTTGCGTCCATTTTTGTGCCTGTTTTTTGTGTCCGTTTTTGTGTTCGTTTTTGCGTCCATTTTTGCATCCATTTTTGCGTCTGTTTTTGTGTCCATTTTTGCGTCCGTTTTTGCGTTCGTTTTTGTGTCAGTTTTTGCGTACGTTTTTGCGTCCATTTTTGCGTCCATTTTTGTGTCCATTTTTGCGGCCATTTTTGCATCAGTTTTTGCGTCCATTTTTGTGTCCGTTTTTGCATCCATTTTTGCATCCATTTTTGCGTCTGTTTTTGCGTTCGTTTTTGTGTCCGTTTTTGTGTCCGTTTTTGCGTCCATTTTTGTGTCCGTTTTTGCGTCTGTTTTTGTGTCCGTTTTTGTGTCTGTTTTTGCGTCCATTTTTGTGCCTGTTTTTTGTGTCCGTTTTTGTGTTCGTTTTTGCGTCCATTTTTGCATCCATTTTTGCGTCTGTTTTTGTGTCCATTTTTGCGTCCGTTTTTGCGTTCGTTTTTGCGTTCGTTTTTGTGTCAGTTTTTGCGTACGTTTTTGCGTCCATTTTTGCGTCCATTTTTGCGTCCGTTTTTGTGTCCATTTTTGCGGCCATTTTTGCATCAGTTTTTGCGTCCATTTTTGCGTCCATTTTTGTGTCCGTTTTTGCATCCATTTTTGCATCCATTTTTGCGTCTGTTTTTGCGTTCGTTTTTGTGTCCGTTTTTGTGTCCGTTTTTGCGTCCATTTTTGTGTCCGTTTTTGCGTCTGTTTTTGTGTCCGTTTTTGTGTCTGTTTTTGCGTCCATTTTTTGTGTCCATTTTTGCGTCCATTTTTGTGCCTGTTTTTTGTGTCCGTTTTTGTGTTCGTTTTTGCGTCCATTTTTGCATCCATTTTTGCGTCTGTTTTTGTGTCCATTTTTGCGTCCGTTTTTGCGTACGTTTTTGCGTTCGTTTTTGTGTCAGTTTTTGCGTACGTTTTTGCGTCCATTTTTGCGTCCATTTTTGCGTCCGTTTTTGTGTCCATTTTTGCGGCCATTTTTGCATCAGTTTTTGCGTCCATTTTTGCGTCCATTTTTGTGTCCGTTTTTGCATCCATTTTTGCATCCATTTTTGCGTCTGTTTTTGCGTTCGTTTTTGTGTCCGTTTTTGTGTCCGTTTTTGCATCCATTTTTGTGTCCGTTTTTGCGTCTGTTTTTGTGTCCGTTTTTGTGTCTGTTTTTGCGTCCATTTTTGCGTCTGTTTTTGTGTCCATTTTTGCGTCTGTTTTTGCATCCGTTTTTGCGTCCATTTTTGCGTCCATTTTTGCGTCCATTTATTGCGTCATTTTTGCATCCATTTTTATGTTCGTTTTTGGTTCCATTTTTGTGTCCATTTTTGCGTCCGTTTTTGCGTCTTTTTTTGTGTCCATTTTTGCGTCTGTTTTTGCGTCCATTTTTGCATCCGTTTTTGCATCCGTTTTTGCATCCGTTTTTGCGTCCGTTTTTGCGTCCATTTTTGCGTCCGTTTTTGTGTCTGTTTTTGTGTCCATTTTTGCGTCCATTTTTTGTGTCCATTTTTGCGTCCATTTTTGTGCCTGTTTTTTATGTCCGTTTTTGTGTTCGTTTTTGCGTCCATTTTTGCATCCATTTTTGCGTCTGTTTTTGTGTCCATTTTTGCGTCCGTTTTTGCGTACGTTTTTGCGTTCGTTTTTGTGTCAGTTTTTGCGTACGTTTTTGCGTCCATTTTTGCGTCCATTTTTGCGTCCGTTTTTGTGTCCATTTTTGCGGCCATTTTTGCATCAGTTTTTGCGTCCATTTTTGCGTCCATTTTTGTGTCCGTTTTTGCATCCATTTTTGCATCCATTTTTGCGTCTGTTTTTGCGTTCGTTTTTGTGTCCGTTTTTGTGTCCGTTTTTGCGTCCATTTTTGTGTCCGTTTTTGCGTCTGTTTTTGTGTCCGTTTTTGTGTCTGTTTTTGCGTCCATTTTTGCGTCTGTTTTTGTGTCCATTTTTGCGTCTGTTTTTGCATCCGTTTTTGCGTCCATTTTTGCTTCCATTTTTGTGTCCATTTTTGCGTCCATTTATTGCGTCATTTTTGCATCCATTTTTATGTTCGTTTTTGGTTCCATTTTTGTGTCCATTTTTGCGTCCGTTTTTGCGTCTTTTTTTGTGTCCATTTTTGCGTCTGTTTTTGCGTCCATTTTTGCATCCGTTTTTGCATCCGTTTTTGCATCCGTTTTTGCGTCCGTTTTTGCGTCCATTTTTGCGTCCGTTTTTGTGTCTGTTTTTGTGTCCATTTTTGCGTCCATTTTTTGTGTCCATTTTTGCGTCCATTTTTGTGCCTGTTTTTTGTGTCCGTTTTTGTGTTCGTTTTTGCGTCCATTTTTGCATCCATTTTTGCGTCTGTTTTTGTGTCCATTTTTGCGTCCGTTTTTGCGTACGTTTTTGCGTTCGTTTTTGTGTCAGTTTTTGCGTACGTTTTTGCGTCCATTTTTGCGTCCATTTTTGCGTCCATTTTTGTGTCCATTTTTGCGGCCATTTTTGCATCAGTTTTTGCGTCCATTTTTGCGTCCATTTTTGTGTCCGTTTTTGCATCCATTTTTGCATCCATTTTTGCGTCTGTTTTTGCGTTCGTTTTTGTGTCCGTTTTTGTGTCCGTTTTTGTGTCCGTTTTTGCGTCCATTTTTGTGTCCGTTTTTGCGTCTGTTTTTGTGTCCGTTTTTGTGTCTGTTTTTGCGTCCATTTTTGCGTCTGTTTTTGTGTCCATTTTTGCGTCTGTTTTTGCATCCGTTTTTGCGTCCATTTTTGCGTCCATTTTTGCGTCCATTTATTGCGTCATTTTTGCATCCATTTTTATGTTCGTTTTTGGTTCCATTTTTGTGTCCATTTTTGCGTCCGTTTTTGCGTCTTTTTTTGTGTCCATTTTTGCGTCTGTTTTTGCGTCCATTTTTGCATCCGTTTTTGCATCCGTTTTTGCATCCGTTTTTGCGTCCGTTTTTGCGTCCATTTTTGCGTCCGTTTTTGTGTCTGTTTTTGTGTCCATTTTTGCGTCCATTTTTTGTGTCCATTTTTGCGTCCATTTTTGTGCCTGTTTTTTGTGTCCGTTTTTGTGTTCGTTTTTGCGTCCATTTTTGCATCCATTTTTGCGTCTGTTTTTGTGTCCATTTTTGCGTCCGTTTTTGCGTTCGTTTTTGTGTCAGTTTTTGCGTACGTTTTTGCGTCCATTTTTGCGTCCATTTTTGTGTCCATTTTTGCGGCCATTTTTGCATCAGTTTTTGCGTCCATTTTTGTGTCCGTTTTTGCATCCATTTTTGCATCCATTTTTGCGTCTGTTTTTGCGTTCGTTTTTGTGTCCGTTTTTGTGTCCGTTTTTGCGTCCATTTTTGTGTCCGTTTTTGCGTATGTTTTTGTGTCCGTTTTTGTGTCTGTTTTTGCGTCCATTTTTTGTGTCCATTTTTGCGTCCATTTTTGTGCCTGTTTTTTGTGTCCGTTTTTGTGTTCGTTTTTGCGTCCATTTTTGCATCCATTTTTGCGTCTGTTTTTGTGTCCATTTTTGCGTCCGTTTTTGCGTTCGTTTTTGCGTTCGTTTTTGTGTCAGTTTTTGCGTACGTTTTTGCGTCCATTTTTGCGTCCATTTTTGCGTCCGTTTTTGTGTCCATTTTTGCGGCCATTTTTGCATCAGTTTTTGCGTCCATTTTTGCGTCCATTTTTGTGTCCGTTTTTGCATCCATTTTTGCATCCATTTTTGCGTCTGTTTTTGCGTTCGTTTTTGTGTCCGTTTTTGTGTCCGTTTTTGCGTCCATTTTTGTGTCCGTTTTTGCGTCTGTTTTTGTGTCCGTTTTTGTGTCTGTTTTTGCGTCCATTTTTGCGTCTGTTTTTGTGTCCATTTTTGCGTCTGTTTTTGCATCCGTTTTTGCGTCCATTTTTGCGTCCATTTTTGTGTCCATTTTTGCGTCCATTTATTGCGTCATTTTTGCATCCATTTTTATGTTCGTTTTTGGTTCCATTTTTGTGTCCATTTTTGCGTCCGTTTTTGCGTCTTTTTTTGTGTCCATTTTTGCGTCTGTTTTTGCGTCCATTTTTGCATCCGTTTTTGCATCCGTTTTTGCATCCGTTTTTGCGTCCGTTTTTGCGTCCATTTTTGCGTCCGTTTTTGCGTCCATTTTTGTGCCTGTTTTTTGTGTCCGTTTTTGTGTTCGTTTTTGCGTCCATTTTTGCATCCATTTTTGCGTCTGTTTTTGTGTCCATTTTTGCGTCCGTTTTTGCGTACGTTTTTGCGTTCGTTTTTGTGTCAGTTTTTGCGTACGTTTTTGCGTCCATTTTTGCGTCCATTTTTGTGTCCATTTTTGCGGCCATTTTTGCATCAGTTTTTGCGTCCATTTTTGCGTCCATTTTTGTGTCCGTTTTTGCATCCATTTTTGCATCCATTTTTGCGTCTGTTTTTGCGTTCGTTTTTGTGTCCGTTTTTGTGTCCGTTTTTGCGTCCATTTTTGTGTCCGTTTTTGCGTCTGTTTTTGTGTCCGTTTTTGTGTCTGTTTTTGCGTCCATTTTTGCGTCTGTTTTTGTGTCCATTTTTGCGTCTGTTTTTGCATCCGTTTTTGCGTCCATTTTTGCGTCCATTTTTGTGTCCATTTTTGCGTCCATTTATTGCGTCATTTTTGCATCCATTTTTATGTTCGTTTTTGGTTCCATTTTTGTGTCCATTTTTGCGTCCGTTTTTGCGTCTTTTTTTGTGTCCATTTTTGCGTCTGTTTTTGCGTCCATTTTTGCATCCGTTTTTGCATCCGTTTTTGCATCCGTTTTTGCGTCCGTTTTTGCGTCCATTTTTGCGTCCGTTTTTGTGTCTGTTTTTGTGTCCATTTTTGTGTCCGTTTTGCATCCATTTTTGCTTCCATTTTTGCTTCCATTTTTGTGTCCGTTTTTGCGTCTGTTTTTGTGTCCGTTTTTGTGTCCGTTTTTGCGTCCATTTTTGCATCCATTTTTGCGTCCGTTTTTGCGTCCATTTTTGCATCCATTTTTGTGTCCGTTTTTGCGTCTGTTTTTGTATCCGTGTTTGTGTCCGTTTTTGCGTCTGTTTTTGTATCCGTTTTTGTGTCCGTTTTTGCGTCCATTTTTGCATCCATTTTTTGCGTCTGTTTTTGTGTCCATTTTTTGCGTCTGTTTTTGTGTCCGTTTTTGCGTCCATTTTTGCGTCCATTTTTGTGTCCATTTTTGTGTCCGTTTTTGCGTCGTTTTTGTGTCCATTTTTATGTTCGTTTTTGCGTCCGTTTTTGTGTCCGTTTTTGCGTCTTTTTTGTGTCCATTTTTGCGTCTGTTTTTGCGTCCATTTTTACATCCATTTTTGCGTCCGTTTTTGTGTCCGTTTTTGCGTCTTTTTTGTGTCCATTTTTGCGTCTGTTTTTGCGTCCATTTTTGCATCCGTTTTTGCGTCCATTTTTGCGTCCATTTTTGCATCCGTTTTTGTGTCTGTTTTTGTGTCCATTTTTGCATCCGTTTTTGCGTCCATTTTTGCGTCTGTTTTTGCGTCCATTTTTGCATCCGTTTTTGCGTCCATTTTTGCGTCCGTTTTTGCGTCCATTTTTGCGTCCGTTTTTGTGTCCTTTTTGTGTCCATTTTTGTGTCCGTTTTTGCGTCCATCTTTGCTTCCATTTTTGTGTCCGTTTTTGCATCCATTTTTGCGTCCGTTTTTGTGTCCGTTTTTGTGTCTGTTTTTGTGTCCATTTTTGCATCCGTTTTTGCGTCCATTTTTGCGTCCGTTTTTGCGTCCATTTTTGCATCCGTTTTTGCGTCCATTTTTGCGTCCGTTTTTGCGTCCATTTTTGCGTCCGTTTTTGTGTCTGTTTTTGTGTCCATTTTTGTGTCCGTTTTGCATCCATTTTTGCTTCCATTTTTGCTTCCATTTTTGTGTCCGTTTTTGCGTCCATTTTTGCATCCATTTTTGCGTCCGTTTTTGCGTCCATTTTTGCATCCATTTTTGTGTCCGTTTTTGCGTCTGTTTTTGTATCCGTTTTTGTGTCCGTTTTTGCGTCCATTTTTGCATCCATTTTTTGCGTCTGTTTTTGTGTCCATTTTTTGCGTCTGTTTTTGTATCCGTTTTTGCGTCCATTTTTGCGTCCATTTTTGTGTCCATTTTTGTGTCCGTTTTTGCGTCGTTTTTGTGTCCATTTTTATGTTCGTTTTTGCGTCCGTTTTTGTGTCCGTTTTTGCGTCTTTTTTGTGTCCATTTTTGCGTCTGTTTTTGCGTCCATTTTTACATCCATTTTTGCGTCCGTTTTTGTGTCCGTTTTTGCGTCTTTTTTGTGTCCATTTTTGCGTCTGTTTTTGCGTCCATTTTTGCATCCGTTTTTGCGTCCATTTTTGCGTCCATTTTTGCATCCGTTTTTGTGTCTGTTTTTGTGTCCATTTTTGCATCCGTTTTTGCGTCCATTTTTGCGTCTGTTTTTGCGTCCATTTTTGCATCCGTTTTTGCGTCCATTTTTGCGTCCGTTTTTGCGTCCATTTTTGCGTCCGTTTTTGTGTCCTTTTTGTGTCCATTTTTGTGTCCGTTTTTGCGTCCATCTTTGCTTCCATTTTTGTGTCCGTTTTTGCATCCATTTTTGCGTCCGTTTTTGTGTCCGTTTTTGTGTCTGTTTTTGTGTCCATTTTTGCATCCGTTTTTGCGTCCATTTTTGCGTCCGTTTTTGCGTCCATTTTTGCATCCGTTTTTGCGTCCATTTTTGCGTCCGTTTTTGCGTCCATTTTTGCGTCCGTTTTTGTGTCTGTTTTTGTGTCCATTTTTGTGTCCGTTTATGTGTCCATTTTTGTGTCCTTTTTGCGTCCATTTTTGTGTCCGTTTTTGCATCAGTTTTTGCATCCATTTTTGCATCTGTTTTTGTGTCCGTTTTTGCGTCCATCTTTGCGTCCATTTTTGTGTCTGTTTTTTGTGTCCGTTTTTGTGTTCGTTTTTGCGTCCATTTTTGCATCATTTTTGTGTCCATTTTAATGTTCGTTTTTGCGTCCATTTTTGCTTCCATTTTTGTGTCCGTTTTTGCATCCATTTTTGCGTCCGTTTTTGTGTCCGTTTTTGCGTCTTTTTTTTTGTCCATTTTTGCGTCTGTTTTTGCGTCCATTTTTGCATCCGTTTTTGCGTCCATTTTTGCGTCCGTTTTTGCGTCCATTTTTGCGTCCGTTTTTGTGTCTGTTTTTGCGTCCATTTTTGTGTCCGTTTTTGCATCCGTTTTTGTGTCCGTTTTTGTGTTCGTTTTTGCGTCCATTTTTGTGTCCGTTTTTGCGTCCATTTTTGCATCCGTTTTTGTGTCAGTTTTTTGTGTCCGTTTTTGTGTTCGTTTTTGCGTCCATTTTTGTGTCCGTTTTTGCGTCCATTTTTGCATCCGTTTTTGTGTCAGTTTTTGCGTCCGTTTTTGCGTCCATTTTTGCGTCAGTTTTTGCGTCCATTTTTGCATCCGTTTTTGCGTCCATTTTTGCGTCCGTTTTTGCGTCCAATTTTGTGTCCATTTTTGCATTGGTAAAGGATGTAAAAACAAAGTAAAAACTGATAAGAAACGGGTCTGTTTTTTTCTTTGACACCCGAAAGGGTCCTGAGCCGTGACATCCAGTAGAGGGCAGTGTTGTCCAGGTGAACAGTCGCACCCATCGCCAGGATCGCAGGGCTTGTGGCGGGGGCCCACCTGGTGGTGTCATTGGTGGAGCTCAGCGGACGCCGCGAGGCGGGATAAGAGCAGGTTTAGTCCTGGCACAGGAGGACGGCTGGCACATGTCAGGTATTTATCGGAGGATTTGGCTTCCTCTTGGCATCGTCGCTCGGATTAAGCGGATCAACGAGGAGAAGAAAGGAGAGGCAGACGGGAAAACCGACAAAAGAAAATGTAAAAAACGAAAAAAGGTGCCGCTTACCGGGCTTACGGTATATAAAGGGGGCCTCAGATCTGCCAGACGGGACAGCCGGGAGGCAAAACAGGGACACTGGAACTCAATCGGGGAAATGATGACACGGGTCAGTGCTCACCGTAGGCCCGCTATCGCTGGATAGGACAGCTATTCTCTATGGAGTCCGGGGGCTCATCAGTGGTTCCTCCAGTGGTCATTAGAGGTTCCTCTGGCCATTAGGGGTTTGTCCTGTCATTAGGGGTTCCTCTAGAGGTCATTAGTGGTGTTTCCTGTCATTAGAGGTTCCTCAAGAGGTCATTAGGGGTTTCTCCAGTCATTAGGAGTTCCTTCATGGGTCATTAGAGGTTCCTCTTGCCATTAGGGGTTTGTCCTGTCATTAGAGGTTCTTCTAGAGGTCATTAGAGGTTCTTCTAGAGGTCATTAGGGGTTTCTCCAGTCATTAGGGGTTCCTCCAGGGGTCAGTAGGGTTTTCTTCAGTCATTAGGGGTTCTTCCAGGGGTAATTTGGGGTTCCTCCAGTCATTAGGGGTTCCTCCAGTCATTAGAAGTTCCTCCAGGGGTCATTAGGGGTTTGTCCTATCATTAGGGGTTCCTCTAGAGGCCATTAGGGGTTTGTCCTGTCATTAGAGGTTCCTCAATAGGTCATTAGGGGTTCCTCCAAAAGTCATTAAGGGTTTCTGCAGTCATTAGGGGTTTCTCTAGTCATTAGGGGTTCCTCCAGGGGTCAATAGGGTTTTCTTCAGTCATTAGGGGTTCTTCCAGGGGTCATTTGGGGTTCCTCCAGTCATTAGGGGTTCCTCCACTCATTAGAAGTTCCTCCAGGGGTCATTAGGGGTTTGTCCTATCATTAGGGGTTCCTCTAGAGGCCATTGGGGGTTTGTCCTGTCATTAAAGGTTCCTCAATAGGTCATTAGGGGTTCCTCCAAAAGTCATTAAGGGTTTCTGCAGTCATTAGGGGTTCCTCTAGAGGTCATTAGGGGTTCCTCTAGAGGTCATTAGGGGTTTGTCCAGTCATTAGAGGTTCTTCTAGAGGTCATTAGGGGTTTCTCCAGTCATTAGGGGTTCTTCCAGGGGTCATTTGGGGTTCCTCCAGTCATTAGGGGTTCCTCCAGTCATTAGAAGTTCCTCCAGGGGTCATTAGTGGTTTGTCCTGTCATTAGAGATTCCTCCAGAGGTCATTAGGGGATTCTCCAGACATTAAAGGTACCTCAATAGGTCATTAGGGGTTCCTCCAAAAGTCATTAAGGGTTTCCGCAGTCATTAGGGGTTCCTCTAGTCATTTAAGGTTCCTCAGGAGGTCTTGAGAGGTTTGTCCAGTCATTAATGGTTTCTCTTGTCATTAGCGGTTCCTGCAAAAGTTATCAGCGGTTTCTCCAGTCATTAGGGGTTCCTTCAGGGGTCATTAAGGGTCCCTCTAGTCATTAGGTCTTCCTCCAGGGGTCATTAAGGGTCCCTGTAGTCATTAAGGGTTCCTCCAGGGGTAATTAGGGTTTCCTCTAGTCATTAGAGGTTGCCTTGGTCATGATGGGTACCTCCACTCATTGAAAGTTAATTTGATCATTAGGGGTTGGAGGATCCCTATATATTAGGAGGAACCCCTAAAAACATCTGGAGGAACCCTAAATGACTAGAGGAACCCCTACTGACTGGAACCCCTAATAACCTCTTGAGGAACCCCTTATGACCTCTGGAGGAACCCATAATGACTGGAAGGTTAGAGTTTACATCAACTTTCAGGATCATTTGAACTGTGAAGGCCTGACCAGTAATACGTCTCAGGATGGATGATCCCCATGATCCCCTATTGCCCGAGGGCCCGGGGTCAGTAGTGGCCCCCATGAGATGCCCCTGGTACCTTTCATAGGCTTTTTTGGGTGTGGTTTGAGTGTGGGCGAGAACACAGGGACCCCATGATCCCCTATTGCCCGAGGGCCCGGAGTCAGTAGTGGCCCCCATGAGGTGCCCCTGCTACCTTTAATAGGCTTTTTTGGGTGTGGTTTGAGTGTGGGCGAGAACACAGGGACCCCATGATCCCCTATTGCCCGAGGGCCCGGAGTCAGTAGTGGCCCCCATGAGATGCCCCTGGTACCTTTCATAGGTTTTTTGGGTGTGGTTTGAGTGTGGGGAAGAACACAGGGACCCCATGATCCCCTATTGCCCGAGGGCCCGGGGTCAGTAGTGGCCCCCAAGAGATGCCCCTGGTACCTTTCATAGGCTTTTTTGGGTGTGGTTTGAGTGTGGGCGAGAACACAGGGACCCCATGATCCCCTATTGCCTTAGGGCCCAGGGTCAGTAGTGGCCCCCATGAGATACCCCTGATACCTTTCATAGGCTTTTTTCGGTGTGGTTTGAGTGTGGGGGAGGACGCAGGGGCCCCATGATCCCCTATTGCCTGAGGGCCCGGGGTCAGTAGTGGCCCCCATGAGATGCCCCTGGTACCTTTCATAGGCTTTTTTGGGTGTGGTTTGACTGTGGGCAAGGACAAAGGGGCCCCATGATCCCCTATTCCCCGAGGGCCCGGGGTCAGTGGTGGCCCCCATGAGGTGCCCCTGGTACCTTTCATAGGCTTTTTTGGGTGTGGTTTGAGTGTGGGCGAGAACACAGGAGCCCCATGAACAGGGGCGGACTGACAACTCATGGGGCCCCCGGGCAATAGGGGGTCATGGGGCCCCTGTGTCCTTACCCAAACTCAAAAAAGCCTATGAAGAAGGTACCAGGGGCATCTCATGGGGCCCCCTACTGACGCCGGGCCCTCGGGCAGTGCCCGAGTTTCCAAATGGTCAGTCCGCCCCTGCCCATGATCCCCTATTGCCCGAGGGCCCGGGGTCAGTAGTGGCCCCCATGAGATGCCCCTGGTTCCTTTCATAGGCTTTTCTGGGTGTGGTTTGAGTGTGGGGGAGGACACAGGGGCCCCATGAACCCCCATTGCCCGAGGGCCCGGAGTCAGTAGGGGGCCCCATGAGATGCTCCTGGTACCTTTTTCATAGTCTTTTTTTAATTTTGGTCAAGGACACAGGGGCCCCATGATCCCCTATTGCCCGGGGGCCCCACGAGTTGTCAGTCCGCCCCTGAGTAATCGGAAAAACGATTGGCGGTCTAAGCCGCGGTTCACACACCGCTGCGACTCGTCGTGCGATTTGACACTTTGAAGTCGCACGACATGGAACCATGCAAACGGAAAAAGGTTTTTTTCGCCATTTCAGGTGCGACTTCCGTAGTCATCTGCGCAGGAAGTCGCACGGCCGGCCGCAGAGGAAATCGCGCTGACCGGCGGTTTTGAAGTTGTGCGATTTCAAAGCCGCAATCAACGTGAACCGGGGGAGGGGGAATTCAGTCATAAAAAAAACTGGAATCGGTGAATCTCTGATTATTATGTATCAATATTTTTGTTGTTGTTTTTCTTGTTACTTTTATTATTATTTATTGGTTACAATTCAGCAACAATGTTCGTTTTGGTATAAAGTTCATCTCAGCTGAATTCCACCCCCCCCCCCCCACCCAAAACCCCCTCCCACCCAATCACCGCCACCCCCCCAGCCTCCCTGGAATGCTGGACATGTGACCCCCCCCCATGACAGAATGACCCCCCCATGCCATAGAAGACAAGTGGGAGAGGGTTGCGCTCTAATAGACACATTTGTCAAATTCACATCTGTATACGCCAAGCTGGCCGGGAGTGTGAATGACACGAAGCGTCTGCTCGGCCACACAGGCTTTGTTTTCCTAAACAAATGACTGTTTTTTTTTTTTTTTTTTGTTACATCGAAGATCGTTGCAACCCGAT
The DNA here is from genome assembly GCF_062004578.1 of Staurois parvus. Lineage (NCBI taxonomy): Eukaryota > Metazoa > Chordata > Amphibia > Anura > Ranidae > Staurois > Staurois parvus. The sequence continues at coordinate 19,950 of NW_028318794.1, forward strand.
CGATATCACACCCGGATATTTAACCCCTTTCGGCGGTCGCACCGGTACGCCCTTTATGGACCAGTTCTGATTGAGGCCCGTTGATGCGGCAATGCCCATTGACTTTTTGTGCGGTGCGCTGGGCTCTGTTCGCACCGGCATTCAAAGCAGTGCGTTTAGAACGCTCCCAGGGGCGCACTGACCATTTGGAAACTCGGGCACTGCCCGAGGGCCCGGGGTCAGTAGGGGGCCCCATGAGATGCCCCTGGTACCTTTTTCATAGGCTTTTTTGAGTTTGGGCAAGGACACAGGGGCCCCATGATCCCCTACACACACTTTTAATGTGTGTCAAACACACATACAGAGCTTTGGGGAGCATTTTAGGATGTTCCTCTGGACCTTAAGGGTTCCTCCAGAGGTCATTGGGGGTTCTTCTGGTCATTAGGGGTTTATCCAGTCTTTGAGGGTTCCTCCAGGGGTCATTAGGGGTTCCTCAAGTCATTAGATGTTACTCCTGGGGTCATTAGGGGTTTATCCAGTCTTTGAGGGTTCCTCCAGGGGTCATTAGGGTTTCCTCAAGTCATTAGATGTTACTCCTGGGGTCATTAGGGGTTTCTCCAGTCATTAGGGGTTTCCTGAAAATGTCATTAGGGGTCCCTCCAGGGGTCATTAGGGGTTTCTCCAGTCATTAGGGGTTCCTCCAGGGGTCATTAGGGGTTCTTCAAGTCATTAGAGGTTACTTCAGGGGTCATTAGGGGTTCTTCAAGTCATTAGAGGTTACTTCAGGGGTCATTAGGGGTTTCTCCAGTCATTAGGGTTTCCTGCAAATGTCATTAGGGGTCCCTCTAGGGGTCAATAAGGGTTTCTCCAGTCATTAGAGGTTTCTCCAGTCATTAGAGGTTTCCCCAGAGGTCATTAGGGGTTTCTCCAGTCATTAGGAGTTCCTCCAGGGGTTATTTGGGGTTCCTCCAGTCATTAGGGGTTCCTCCAGGGGTCGTTAGGGTTTTCTTCAGTCATTAAGGGTTCCTTCAGGGGTCATTAAGTTTTTCTTCAGTCATTAGGGGTTCCTCCAGTCATTAGAGATTCCTCCAGAGGTCATTAGGGGTTCCTCCAGTCATTAGGAGTTCGTCCAGAGGTCATTAGGGCTTTCTTCAGTCATTAGGGGTTCCTCCAGTCATTAGGGGTTCCTCCAGGGGTCATTAGGGGTTCCTCAAGTCATTAGAGGTTACTTCAGGGGTCATTAGGGGTTTCCCCAGTCATTAGGGTTTCCTGCAAATGTCATTAGGGGTCCCTCCAGGGGTCATTAGGGGTTTCTCCAGTCATTAGGGGTTCCTCCAGGGGTCATTAAGGGTTCCTCAAGTCATTAGAGGTTACTTCAGGGGTCATTAGGGGTTTCCCCAGTCATTAGGGTTTCCTGCAAATGTCATTAGGGGTCCCTCTAGGGGTCAATAAGGGTTTCTCCAGTCATTAGGGGTTTCTCCAGTCATTAGGAGTTCCTCCAGGGGTTATATGGGGTTCCTCCAGTCATTAGGGGTTCCTCCAGGGGTCGTTAGGGTTTTCTTCAGTCATTAGGGGTTCCTTCAGGGGTCATTAAGTTTTTCTTCAGTCATTAGGGGTTCCTCCAGTCATTAGAGATTCCTCCAGAGGTCATTAGGGGTTCCTCCAGTCATTAGGAGTTCGTCCAGAGGTCATTAGGGCTTTCTTCAGTCATTAGGGGTTCCTCCAGTCATTAGAGGTTCCTCCAGAGGTCATTAGGGGTTCCTCCAGTCATTAGGAGTTCGTCCAGGGGTCATTAGGGTTTTCTTCAGTCATTAGGGGTCATTAGGGGTTCCTCCAGTCATTAGAGGTTCCTCCAGAGGTCATTAGGGGTTCCTCCAGTCATTAGGAGTTTGTCTAGGGGTCATTAGGGTTTTCTTCAGTCATTAGGGGTTCTCCAGTCATTAGAGGTTCCTCCAGAGGTCATTAAGGGTTCCTCCATTCATTAGAGGTTCCTCCAGAGGTCATTAGGGGTTCCTCCAGTCATTAAAGGTTCCTCCAGAGGTCATTAGGGGTTCCTCCAGTCATTAGGAGTTTATCCAGGGGTCAATAGGGTTTTCTTCAGTCATTAGAGGTTCCTCCAGAGGTCATTAGAGGTTCCTCCAGTCATTAGAGGTTCCTCCAGAGGTCCGTAGGGGTTTTTCTCCAGTCTTTGGGGGTTCCTGCAGGGGTCATTAGGGGTTCCTCCAGTCATTAGGGCTTCCTCCTCCTATATTATCCCTGACCCCGCACCCTGTATAATATAGAGGAGGATCCCTGACCCTGCACCCTGTATAATATAGAGGGGGATCCCTGACCCTGCACCCTGTATAATATAAGAGGAGGATCCCTGACCCCGCACCCTGTATAATATAGAGGAGGATCCCTGACCCTGCACCCTGTATAATATAAGAGGGGGATCCCTGACCCTGCACCCTGTATAATATAGAGGAGGATCCCTGACCCTGCACCCTGTATAATATAGAGGAGGATCCCTGACCCTGCACCCTGTATAATATAGAGGGGGATCCCTGACCCTGCACCCTGTATAATATAAGAGGGGGATCCCTGACCCCGCACCCTGTATAATATAAGAGGGGGATCCCTGACCCTGCACCCTGTATAATATAGAGGAGGATCCCTGACCCCGCACCCTGTATAATATAGAGGAGGATCCCTGACCCTGCACCCTGTATAATATAAGAGGGGGATCCCTGACCCCGCACCCTGTATAATATAAGAGGGGGATCCCTGACCCTGCACCCTGTATAATATAGAGGAGGATCCCTGACCCCGCACCCTGTATAATATAGAGGAGGATCCCTGACCCTGCACCCTGTATAATATAGAGGGGGATCCCTGACCCTGCACCCTGTATAATATAAGAGGAGGATCCCTGACCCCGCACCCTGTATAATATAAGAGGAGGATCCCTGACCCTGCACCCTGTATAATATAAGAGGAGGACCCCTGACCCTGCACCCTGTATAATATAGAGGAGGATCCCTGACCCCGCACCCTGTATAATATAGAGGAGGATCCCTGACCCCGCACCCTGTATAATATAAGAGGAGGATCCCTGACCCTGCACCCTGTATAATATAAGAGGAGGATCCCTGACCCTGCACCCTGTATAATATAAGAGGAGGACCCCTGACCCTGCACCCTGTATAATATAGAGGAGGATCCCTGACCCCGCACCCTGTATAATATAGAGGAGGATCCCTGACCCCGCACCCTGTATAATATAAGAGGAGGATCCCTGACCCTGCACCCTGTATAATATAAAGGAGGATCCCTGACCCCGCACCCTGTATAATATAAGAGGAGGATCCCTGACCCTGCACCCTGTATAATATAGAGGAGGATCCCTGACCCCGCACCCTGTATAATATAAGAGGAGGATCCCTGACCCTGCACCCTGTATAATATAAGAGGAGGGTCCCTGACCCTGCACCCTGTATAATATAGAGGAGGATCCCTGACCCCGCACCCTGTATAATATAAGAGGAGGATCCCTGACCCTGCACCCTGTATAATATAAGAGGAGGGTCCCTGACCCTGCACCCTGTATAATATAGAGGAGGATCCCTGACCCTGCACCCTGTATAATATAAGAGGAGGATCCCTGACCCTGCACCCTGTATAATATAAGAGGAGGGTCCCTGACCCTGCACCCTGTATAATATAAGAGGAGGATCCCTGACCCTGCACCCTGTATAATATAGAGGAGGATCCCTGACCCCGCACCCTGTATAATATAGAGGAGGATCCCTGACCCTGCACCCTGTATAATATAAGAGGAGGATCCCTGACCCTGCACCCTGTATAATATAAGAGGAGGGTCCCTGACCCTGCACCCTGTATAATATAGAGGAGGATCCCTGACCCCGCACCCTGTATAATGAATCAGAGGAAGAACCTAGCTGAACATTCACAAGTTGTTCCCAGACACAAGAACTCTGGATTTCGGAGTCCCTTGGCAGCCAATTCCCGGCACTCCTCACCCGGCACTCCCGGCACTCCTCACCCGGCACCGTGTAGACATGTCCATGGCATCGCCTCTCAGTTCCTCCTTCTCCTGGAGTGGTGCAGAGGAAGGCAGGTGGGCCATTTATTTCATCTTCTCACACAGAGTCCCCATTGTCCTTGTCAGAGCTCCATGTGTGGTGTCACCGGCTTGTTTGAACAGTCAGGCCTGGTATATAAACAGAGTCACTGCTGGAAAGACTCCTGTGTTAAACCGCAAGCAGCCATCAACTCTGAGCTGTGCTAGATGACTATAGAAACATTACCATTTTCCGGTGTCATAAGGACGCATGGTGTCAGGAGTCTTCATTCCGTGGTAAAAAAAAGTAATTTTATGGGAGATTCTTGGTCTCTTTTTTTTTTTTTTCTATGACCTGAGAGGACTGGTGACCTTCCACCCCAAGCATGCCAACCTCCCTGGGCTCACTGACCTTGTGCCTGTTTCCTGGTTAATGTTCCACCGACCTGCAGAGAGTGAAGATAATGCTTATCATATCCAAATAACATGTCTACCCCCCCAGAGGCTCAGCACGGCTCATCCCCGAGGATTACCAGACACATTCCTCAGCTGTGTGTAGTCTGCTCCATAGGAAATGGGAGACAATGGAAAGATAGGGCTGGGACCCCCAGATCGTCTTATCAGTGACACCTCCCCAATATTAATGGTTTGATGGTTGGATGGGGTGTCTGGATTCTGGGCTGGGACCCTCAGATCGTCCTATCGGTGTCACCTCCCCAATATTAATACTTTGATGTTTGGATGGGGTGTCTGGATTCAAGGTTGGGACCCCCAGATCGTCCTATCGGTGTCACCTCCCCAATATTAATACTTTGGTGGTGTTTGGATGGGGTGTCTGGATTCCGGGCTGAGACCCTCAGATTGTCCTATCGGTGACACCTCCACAATATTAATACTTTGGTGTTTGGATGGGGTGTCTAGATTCTGGGTTGGGACCCTCACATCATCCTATCGGTGTCACCTCCCCAATATTAATGCTTTGATGGTTGCATGGGGTGTCTGGATTCCAGGCTGGGACCCTCAGATCATCCTACCGGTGTCACCTCCCCAATATTAATGCTTTGATGTTTGGATGGGGTGTCTGGATTCCGGGCTGGGACCCTCAGATCGTCCTATCGGTGTCACCTCCCCAATATTAATACTTTGGTGTTTGGATGGGGTGTCTAGATTCTGGGTTGGGACCCTCACATCATCCTATCGGTGTCACCTCCCCAATATTAATGCTTTGATGGTTGCATGGGGTGTCTGGATTCTGGGCTGGGACCCTCAGATTGTCCTATCGGTGTCAACTCCCCAATATTAATGCTTTTGTGTTTGGATGGGGTATCTGGATTCCAGGCTGGGACCCTCAGATCATCCTATCGGTGTCACCTCCCCAATATTAATGCTTTGATGTTTGGATGGGGTGTCTGGATTCCGGGCTGGGACCCTCAGATCGTCCTATCGGTGTCACCTCCACAATATTAATCTTTGGTGTTTGGATGGGGTCTCTGGATTCCGGGCTGGGACCCTCAGGTTGTCCTATCGGTGTCACCTCCCCAATATTAATGCTTTGATGGTTGGATGGGGTGTCTGGATTCCGGGCTGGACCCTCAGGTTGTCCTATCGGTGTCACCTCCTCAAAATTAATGATTTGATGGTTGCATGGGGTGTCTGGATTCCGGGCTGGGACCCTCAGATCGTCCTATCAGTGACACCCCCCCAATACTAATACTTTGATGGTTGGAAGGGGTATCTGGATTCTGGACTGGGACCTTCAGATTGTCCTATCAGTGACACTTCCCCAATATTAATGCATTCATGTTTGGACGGGGTGTCTGGATTCTGTGCTCGGACCCTCAGATTGTCCTATCGGTGTCACCTTCCTAACACTGATGCTTTGGTGTTTGGATTCTATGCTTGGACCCTAAGATTTTATTTTTATTTTCACCTCCCCTATACTAATGGTTTGATGTTTGGATGGGTTGTCTGGATTCTGGGCTGGAACCCTCAGATTGTCCTATCGGTGCCACCTTCCCAGTACTAATGCTTTGGTGTTTGGATTCTATCCTGGAACCCTAAGATCTTCTTTTTGTTGAATTAATACAAAACTGGGAGGCCCATCTGGGGCAAGGTGCTTCCACTTGCTTGGCTATCAGTGGTTCTCCAGGGACCTAGGTCCCCTAGGATAAAGTAAAAATGTTTGAAGGGGTGTCTGGATTTTGGGCTGCAACCCTCAGATTGTCCTATCGGTGCCACCTTCCCAGTACTAATGCTTTGGTGTTTGGATTCTATCCTGGAACCCTAAGATTTTCTTTTCAACGTCACTTCCCCTATACTAATGGTTTGATGTTTGGATGGGGTGTCTAGATTCTGGGCTGCAACCCTCAGATTGTCCCTTCGGTTCCACCTCTCCAATACTGATGCATTGGTGTTTGAACAGGCTGTCTGGATTCTAAACTGGAACCCTCAGATTGTCCTATCGGTGCCACCTTCCCAGTACTAATGCTTTGGTGTTTGGATTCTATGCCGGAACCCTAAGATTTTCTTTTCAACGTCACTTCCCCTATACTAATGGTTTGATGTTTGGATGGGGTGTCTAGATTCTGGGCGGCAACCCTCAGACTGTCCCGTCGGTTCCACCTCTCCAATACTAATGCTCTGGTGTTTGAACAGGCTGTCTGGATTCTAGACTGGAACCCTCAGATTGTCCTGTTGGTTCCACCTCACCAATACTAATGCTTTGATGTTTGGATGGGGTGTCTGAATTCTAGACTAGAACCCTCAGATTGTCCTATTGGTGCCACCTTCCCAGTACTAATGCTTTGGCGTTTGGATTCTATCCTGGAACCCTAAGATTTTCTTTTTGTTGAATTAATACAAAACTGGGAGGCCCATCTGGGGCAAGGTGCTTCCACTTGCTTGGCTATTAGTGGTTCTCCAGGGAACTAAGTCCCCTGGGATAAAGTAAAAATGTTTGAATTTGGTTAGGTCTTTGGCATGGAGGTTGGCCTGGTGGTTGAAGGCCATATTGGCAAAATGGAGCTTCAAGGGTCGTACAACCCTCTAGAAAAGGACTCCCAAAGACCCCTCCTGGTTGCATTGGCAAACGGGTTATAGTTTACGTCGTTTTGAAATGATTTTGTAACATAAAAGGCCCATTTGGACCCCAAGTCACGTCTCGTTATTCTCAGGATCTGGACTGACGAACCACTTTAGTCATTATTTGCAGAAATCTGTTTTCCTAATAATGGAAATTGCGGCCATCCAATACCGGCTGACATCACGGCAGGAGAGGAGATAGAGTTACCTTCTCACGCACCTTCTGCTTCGACCTTTTCCCGGTAACAGGATCCGGCCTTTGCTGAACATCGAGCCGCGAGGAGATTTTGGAGATCTTTTACGACCTAATAGTCGGGATTACGGTTACGGCCACCGAGGTGACTTTGCTGATCTTCGGGCTTTCCTGGTCCGTCAATAGAGTTTGACTTTTACATCCCGGACGGCGTAGCGTCCTCTTCATTGTTATTGATCTGCAGCTTTCTGGCTCCGGCTCTACAGAACGATGACGTGAATTTTTATTCGATACAAGAAAAGTCGTCTCTTCTGCAGAACTGGGTGGAGTTCTGGTACTGCCGATCATTTCTCTCAGAGGCCGCTGTAGGACTACACATTTTAAAGACAGGTCCACTTTAAAGTTTGACTTTGTCTTCTTGCCCTTGTCCTAGGTGGAGATGCCTTCAGAAAGGTTCTCCTTGCAATACAATCCAGGTTGTCCCAGCCGTCAGTGGCAGATGATCTGCTCTCTTGTATTTTTAATATTCTTCGAACCTCATCTAGCCGATCGAGTTACAAATCCATACTAGAGTCCCAGACCAAGGCTGGTTGGGTGTCAGTCGCCATTAAATAAGCTATTAAACGCTACTGGACACGGGACGACATGCGCTCTCTCACCGATGGGGCCACGCACTTAAATATGGAATACAAGACACCGACATTCGATACGGCTCTTCCATTATTCAAGCGCAAGCTTCAGTCAGTGTGCAAACCCCTTGGATCCATACAGACGTAATCCACAAACGAAAATGGACTAGACGTGAATCGATGGATTTTTGGTTTGGCTTGCTACAGGTCAATTGTCTCCAAACTGCGACCCGCGAGCATAATGCGGCCCTTTGCTTGCCTTTAACTGGCCCTTAGGGCAATATTACAGCTGATACCAATGATCGGGTACTATTCCTCCACTGACACCAATGATGGGGCACTATTCCTCCCACTGATACCAATGATGGGGCACTATTCCTCCCACTGACACCAATGACGGGGCACTGTTCCTCCCACTGATACCAATGATGGGGCACTATTCCACCCACTGACACCCATGACGGGGCACTATTCCACCCACTGACACCAATGATGGAGCACTATTCCTCCCACTGACACCAATGACGGGGCACTATTCCTCCCACCGATACCAATGATGGGGCACTATTCCACCCACTGACACCCATGACGGGGCACTATTCCACCCACTGACACCAATGATGGAGCACTATTCCTCCCACTGACACCAATGATGGGGCATTATTCCTCCCACTGACACCAATGATGGGGCACTATTCCTCCCACTGACACCAATGATGGGGCATTATTCCTCCCACTGACACCAATGATGGGGCATTATTCCTCCCACTGACACCAATGATGGGGCACTATTCCTCCCACTGACACCAATGATGGGGCACTATTCCTCCCACTGACACCAATAATGGGGCACTATTCCTCCCACTGACACCAATGATGGGGCATTATTCCTCCCACTGATACCAATGATGGGGCACTATTCCTCCCACTGACACCAATAATGGGATAGTATTCCTCTCACTCATACCAATGATGGGGCACTATTCCTCCCACTGACACCAATGATGGGGCACTGTTCCTTCCACTGACACCAATGATGGGGCACTATTCCTCCCACTGACACCAATGATGGGGCACTATTCCCCCCACTGATACCAATGATGGGGCACTATTCCTCCCACTGACACCAATGATGGGGCACTATTCCTCCCACTGACACCAATGATGGGGCACTATTCCTCCCACTGATACCAATGATGGGGCACTATTCCTCCCACTGACACCAATGATGGGGCACTGTTCCTTCCACTGACACCAATGATGGGGCACTATTCCTCCCACTGATACCAATGATGGGGCACTATTCCTCCCACTGACACCAATGATGGGGCACTATTCCTCCCACTGACACCAATGATGGGGCACGATTCCTCCCACTGACACCAATGACGGGGCACTATTCCTCCCACTGATACCAATGACGGGGCACTATTCCTCCCACTGACACCAATGATGAAGCACTATTCCACCCACTGACACCAATGACGGAGCACTATTCCTCCCACTGACACCAATGATGGGGCATTATTCCTCCCACTGATACCAATGATGGGGCACTATTCCTCCCACTGACACCAATGATGGGGCACTATTCCTCCCACTGACACCAATGATGGGGCACTATTCCTCCCACTGATACCAATGATGGGGCACTATTCCTCCCACTGACACCAATGACGGGGCACTATTCCTCCCACTGACACCAATGATGGGGCACTATTCCTCCCACTGACACCAATGACGGGGCACTATTCCTCCCACTGACACCAATGATGGGGCACTATTCCTCCCACTGATACCAATGACGGGGCACTATTCCTCCCACTGACACCAATGACGGGGCACTATTCCTCCCACTGACACCAATGACGGGGCACTATTCCTCCCACTGACACCAATGACGGGGCACTATTCCTCCCACTGACACCAATGATGGGGCACTATTCCTCCCACTGACACCAATGATGGGGCACTATTCCTCCCACTGACACCAATGATGGGGCACTATTCCTCCCACTGATACCAATGATGGGGCACTATTCCTCCCACTGACACCAATGATGGGGACACTATTCCTTCCACTGACACCAATGACGGAGCACTATTCCTCCCACTGACACCAATGATGGGGCACTATTCCTCCCACTGACACCAATGATGGGGCACTATTCCACCCACTGACACCAATGATGGGGCACTATTCCTCCCACTGACACCAATGATGGGGCACTATTCCTCCCACTGATACCAATGATGGGGCACTATTCCTCCCACTGACACCAATGATGGGGCACTATTCCTCCCACTGATACCAATGATGGGGCACTATTCCTTCCACTGATACCAATGATGGGGCACTATTCCTCCCACTGACACCAATGATGGGGCACTATTCCTCCCACTGATACCAATGATGGGGCACTATTCCTTCCACTGACACCAATGATGGGGCACTATTCCTCCCACTGATACCAATGACGGGGCACTATTCCTCCCACTGACACCAATAATGGGATAGTATTCCTCCCACTCATACAAATGATACGGAATTATAAAAAAAATACCTGTTCCATCTTTGCGCAGCGCGGTGCGTATTCCAATGCGCCGCCATACTTAGAGTTAAAGTTAAACAAGAAAAAAGCCGGCAATGCAACAATGTAACACATCATGCATTCTGCGCACCTGTGAATGAGCCCTCAGTGGTTCGATCCGCACCTGACGACCGTTGTATGAGGCACCTAACAGCGGGAAGGGTCTAGGGCAGGTGCGGACTGACCATTCGAGCACTCGTCACTGCCCGAGGGCCCGAGATCAGTAGGGGGCCCCATCAGATGCCCCCTGTACCTTTTATTGGCTTTTTTGGGTGTGGGCGAGGACACAGGGGCCCCATGATCCCCTATTGCCCGGGGGCCCCATGAGTTGTCAGTCCGCCCCTGGTCCAGGGTGTCTACAGCCACCATAGATCTCACATAGTATATAGGACAAATGATTTTTTTCGTTTTATAAAGTCGATGACAATTGTTCTACCATGTTGAAGGGAGACGTCACCAGCTAGTAGCAGATCAGAAACAAAAACAATGTCACCCGTCTAAAACTCTGAATGTTCTCTAGGACTGCAAACAAAGGGGGTCCCTGGGATAAGGAGGAGAGATAATCTATAGAATGTTATCTCTGTCACTTGTCTGCCTCATTTCATCCTGAGCAAATGTTTGTCCTGAGGTGGAAACACCCATTATTGGACTGATAACGGAGATCCAGGCAAAGGAAACCTAATGTGAAGGTTTCCCCGACCATTCCAGGAGGACACTGTGATTCACAAAGCTCAGGTAAACAACAGTTGGCAAAGTCCATCCTGTACAGCCATCACGGGGGCCATAAGGTGGATGCAGCTCTGTAGATGTGGTAAAACCACAGTCATCTGGGACCGTGTCCCACTAGTGGGTCGGGTGGTGGATCTAAAAACCAAGGGTTGCCGTTGTTTAGAAGCATGTCCCTCTAGTGATCACGGTGGTGCTTCCAATCCTCAAGGGTTCCAGTACCGAAGGGTTATCATTTAAAGGACCATGTCCCATTAGTGATCCTGATTTTGGTTGCTGTCCACAGTTTAGAGGACCATGTCCCATTGGTGAACCTGGTGGTAGTTCCAATAACCAAGGGTTACCATTATTTAGGACCATGTTGCACTAGTGATCCTGATGGTGATTCCAGTACTGAAGGCTTGCCATTTAGAAGACCATGTCCCACTAGTGATCCTGATTGTGGTTGCAGTACTGAAGGGTTGCAGTTTAGAGGACCATGTCCCACTAGTGAACCTGGTGGTAGTTCCAATAACCAAGGGTTGCCATTATTTAGGACCATGTTGCACTAGTGATCCTGATGGTGATTCCAGTACTGAAGGGTTGCCTTTTAGAGGACCATGTCCCACTAGTAATCCTGGTGGTAGTTCCAATACCCAAGGGTTGCCGTTATTTAGGACCATGTCAGACTTGTGATCTTGGTAGTGGCTGCAGTGTCCAAAGGTTGCCATTATTTAGGACCATGTCCCACTAGTGAGCTTGGTGGTGGTTCCAATACCCAAGATTTACCATTATTTAAGACCATGTCCCACCAGTGAGCTTGGCGGTTGTTCCAATACCCAAGATTTACCATTATGTAACACCATGTCCCACCAGTGAGCTTGACGGTGGTTCCAATACCCAAGATTTACCAATATTCAACACCATGTCCTACCAGTGAGCTTGGCGGTTGTTCCAATACCCAAGATTTACCATTATGTAACACCATGTCCCACCAGTGAGCTTGGCGGTAGTTCCAATACTCAAGATTTACCATTATTTAAGACCATGTCCCACCAATGAGCTTGACGGTGGTTCTAATACCCAAGATTTACCAATTTTTAACACCATGTCCCACCAGTGAGCTTGGCGGTGGTTCCAATACCCAAGATTTACCATTATCTAACACCATGTCCCACCAGTGAGCTTGGTGGTAGTTCCAATACCCAAGAGTTGCTATTATTTAAGACCATGTCCCACCAGTGAACTTGGTGGTGGTTCCAGTACCCAAAGGTTGCCATTATTTATGACTTTGACTCACTAGTGATCCAGTTTGTGGTTGCAGTACCCAGGAGTTGTCATTATTTATGCCTATGCCCCACCAGTGATCTTGGTGGCTCCAATACCCAAGGGTTGCCTTTAATTAGGACCATGTCTCACTATTGATGGTGGTGGTTACAGTACCCAAGGGTTACCAGCATTTAAGACCATGTCTCACTTTTGATCCTGGTGGTGGTTCCAATACCCAAGGATTGACCTTATTTAGAACTAAATCGTGAGTTCCTGCAGGTCCAGGAAATGTCCCAGAGCTGAATGCTTTCTCCAGCACCAGATCTTCGCAGGCACAGTCCGGTAGAGTTATCTTTGGCCCGACAGAAGCTGCATAGTTCCAGTGGTGACCTCAGCAGCAGGAGGCCCAGGAAATGTCCCAGAGCTGAATGCTTTCTCCAGCACCAGATCTTCGCAGGCACAGTCCGGAAGAGTTATCTTTGGCCCGACAGAAGCTGCATAGTTCCAGTGGTGACCTCAGCAGCAGGAGGTCCAGGAAATGTCCCAGAGCTGAATGCTTTCTCCAGCACCAGATCTTCGCAGGCACAGTCCGGTAGAGTTATCTTTGGCCCGACAGAAGCTGCATAGTTCCAGTGGTGACCTCAGCAGCAGGAGGTCCAGAAAATGTCCCAGAGCTGAATGCTTTCTCCAGCACCAGATCTTCGCAGGCACAGTCCGGTAGAGTTATCTTTGGCCCGACAGAAGCTGTATAGTTCCAGTGGTGACCTCAGCAGCAGGAGGTCCAGGAAATGTCCCAGAGCTGAATGCTTGCTCTAGCACCAGATCTTCGCAGGCACAGTCCGGTAGAGTTATCTTTGGCCCGACAGAAGCTGTATAGTTCCAGTGGTGACCTCAGCAGCAGGAGGTCCAGGAAATGTCCCAGAGCTGAATGCTTTCTCCAGCACCAGATCTCCACAAGCACAGTCCGGTGGAGTTATCTCTGGCTGCATAGTTCCGGTGGGGACCTCAGCAGGAGGCACAGGGAAGCAGCGGTGTGAGATACAGAAGTCTACCACATATGTTTCAACTGGACACCAATGATGGAGGCATTTCTGACCCGTAATGACCATCAATGGTTGGTGGAAAGGGTGGGAGATGTTGCTGCCACTGACTAGCAATCAGGGTATGGAAGGTTTTTCTTTTCAAACAAGGATTGTGACATCACATTTCTCCTGCAACCACGTGAAGCCACGTTGAATGCGTGTTTTCTGCTGCAAATATACGGCATGTGATTATTATTACTATTATCATTTGTAGACAATTTTGTTTTTTGCTCTGAAAGAAGCCATGTCTGTCTTTCTTAGTTCTTGTGACCTCACATCATGTGATCAAAGTGAAAGTAATGGGGATGGGGGGTGGGGGGAGGGGGGGGGGAGCTGTGAGTTAATGAATGGCTTAATCCCATCATAGCGATTTTCTTTCTTCTTAGCAGATGTAAGCTTTTGTCTTAATGGTTCCAATTATCAGAGCTAATTACTGCTAATTGCTCCCAGAAGAGAGTGTAAGAGATACAAATAAGCACGTCTTGAAGGAAGAGTTTGACATGAAACAGAACTTACTAGACATACACCCCCCCCCCCCCCAAATATAAACCCAATCACGCACTGCAAATGGACGCATTTTAAAGGCAAGTTCTACTTTCTGCCTTTTGTCCATTAACCACGATGATCACCAGAAGACGATCTTCATTCTAATGAGCACTCAGAATGGATACCCAACACTATTATATCTTCAATCATCTAAACACTTTCCTCCATCAATGATACACTTGGTGATGCTCTGCGACCCAATGACTATATATGAATATATTTATTGGTACTAAATTTGTAGTTGTACACCAGGAAAGCGAAAAGAGCTTCAAATTATATGCAAAGGTGAAAGGGTATGGTTGCTAAAGACAACACCAGTCCATTTTCCATTGAATATTTGAACATCTTAGTTCAAACCCCTTCCATGGCCATTAATATTGTTCCACAACCCTTCCCCTTCCATGGCCATTAATATTGTTCCACAACCCTTCCCCTTCCATGGCCATTAATATTGTTCCACAACCCTTCCCCTTCCATGGCCATTAATATTGTTCCACAACCCTTCCCCTTCCATGACCATTAATATTGTTCCACAACCCTTCCCCTTCCATGGCCATTAATATTGTTCCACAACCCTTCCCCTTCCATGGCCATTAATATTGTTCCACAACCCTTCCCCTTCCATGACCATTAATATTGTTCCACACCCCTTTCCCTTCCATGGCCATTAATATTGTTCCACAACCCTTCCCCTTCCATGACCATTAATATTGTTCCACAGACGTTCCCTTTCCATGGCCATTAATATTGTTCCACAACCCTTCCCCTTCCATGGCCATTATTATTGTTCCACACCCCTTCCCCTTCCATAGCCATCAATATTGTTCCACAACCCTTCCCCTTCCATGGCCATTAATATTGTTCCACAACCCTTCCACTTCCATGGCCATTAATATTGTTCCACAACCCTTCCCCTTCCATGGCCATTAATATTGTTCCACAAACCTTCCACTTCCATGGCCATTATTATTGTTCCACACCCCTTTCCCTTCCATGGCCATTAATATTGTTCCACAACCCTTCCCCTTCCATGGCCATTAATATTGTTCCACACCCCTTCCCCTTCCATGGCCATTATTATTTTTTCCCCCACCCTTCCCCTTCCATGGCCATTAATATTGTTCCACAACCCTTCCCCTTCCATGGCCATTAATATTGTTCCACAACCCTTCCCCTTCCATGGCCATTAATATTGTTCCACAACCCTTCCCCTTCCATGGCCATTAATATTGTTCCACAACCCTTCCACTTCCATGGCCATTAATATTGTTCCACAACCCTTCCCCTTCCATGGCCATTAATATTGTTCCACAACCCTTCCTTTTCCATGGCCATTATAATGGAGTTGCCCCCAAAAGTCTGTGGGCGCCTGACCATCACATCAACTGTATATCAGCTTGTTGGACATCCTATTTCAAAATCATGCTTATTAATATGGAGTTTCCCTCATTTCCATCATGGCCATTTATATGGGGTTGCCCCCCTTTGTGGCTATAACACCTGACACCCTTCTGGGAAGACTTTCGAAAAGACTTTGGAGGTTGTCTGTGTAGTTTGTGCCCATTTGTGAGGTTGATGTGATGTTGGATGAGAAGACCTGGCTCACAATGAGCATTCCAATTCACCCCAAAGGTGTTCAGTAGGGTTGAGGTCAGGGCTCTGTGCAGGACACTTGAGTTCCCCCATGACCTAAAATCTATTGAACACCTTTGGAATGAGGAGATCCGATCCCAAAAGTCTTCAGTAGGGTTAAGGTCAGGTACTGGTGTTGATGAGAAGACCTTTCAAAATTAGGGTTGAGGTCAGGGCTCTGTGGAAGACACTCAAGTTCCTCCATGACCTTAAACCTACTGAACACCTTTAGAATGAGAATACCCGATCCCAAGACTGTTCAGTAGGGTTAAGGTCAGGTATGGATGTTGGATACAAAGATCTGATCCCATAGGTGTTCAGTAGGGTTGAGGTCAGGTACAGATGTTGGATAAGAAGATCTGATCCCATAGGTGTTCAGTAAGGTTAAGGTCAGGCACAGATGTTGGATAAGAAGATCTGATCCCATAGGTGTTCAGTAGGGTTGAGGTCAGGTACTAAACAGGTATTCCAAAAATAGGATTGAGGTCAGGGCTCTGTGGAGGGCACATTCGAGTTCCTCCATGACCTCAAACCTACTGAACAACATTGGGATGAAAGGATCTAATTCCAAAAAGGTGTTCTGTAGATTTGAGGGCAGGTACTAATGTTAGATGAGAAGACCTAATTCCAAAGGTCTTCCAAAAGTAGGGTTGAGGTCAGGGCACTGTGGAAGACACTCAAGTTCATCTATGACCTTAAACCTACTGAACACCTTTATAATGAGAAGACCTGATCTGAAGACTGTTCAGTAATGTTAAGGTCAGGTACGGATGTTGGATAAGAAGATCTGATCCCATAGGTGTTCAGTAAAGTTAAGGTCACTTATGGATGTTGGATAAGAAGATCTGATCCCATAGGTGTTCAGTAAAGTTAAGGTCACTTATGGATGTTGGATAAGAAGATCTGATCCCATAGGTGTTCAGTAGGGTCGAGGTCAGGTACTAAACAGGTATTCCAAAAGTAGGATTGAGGTCAGGGCTCCTTGAAGGGCACATTCGAGCTCCTCCATGACCTCAAACCTACTGAACAACATTGGGATGAAAAGATCTAATTCCAAAGGTGTTCTGTAGGGTTGAGGACAGGTACTAATGTTAGATGAGAAGACTTAATTCCAAAGGTCTTCCAAAAGTAGGGTTGAGGTCAGGGCACTGTAGAAGACACTCAAGTTCATCCATGACTTTAAACCTACTGAACACCTTTAGAATGAGAAGACCTGATCCCAAGACTGTTCAGTAGGGTTAAGGTCAGGTACGGATGTTGGCTAAGAAGATCTGATCCCATAGGTGTTCAGTAAGGTTAAGGTCAGGTACGGATGTTGGATAAAAAGATTATGGAATATTACCAGGACCCTTTACTTTACAGGTACGGACGTTGGATGAGAAGATCTGATCCCATAGGTGTTCAGTAATGTTAAGGTCAGGTACGGATGTTGGATAAGAAGATCTGATCCCATAGGTGTTCAGTAAAGTTAAGGTCACTTATGGATGTTGGATAAGAAGATCTGATCCCATAGGTGTTCAGTAGGGTTGAGGTCAGGTACTAAACAGGCATTCCAAAAGCAGAATTTAAGTCAGGGCTCAGTGGAGAACACATTCGAGTTCCTCCATGACCTCAAACCTACTGAACAACATTGGGATGAAAAGATCTAATTCCAAAGGTGTTCTGTAAGGTTGAGGGCAGGTACTAATGTTAGATGAGAAGACCTAATTACAAAGGTCTTCCAAAAGTAGTGTTGAGGTCAGGGCTCTGTGCAGGACACTTGAGTTCCTCCACACCAAACTGGTCATCCATGTCTTTATGGAGCTGGTTTTGTACACAGGGCACAGTCATGGTGGAACAGAAAAGGGTCTTCACCAAACTGTTACCACAAGGATGGAAGAGCACAATTGTCTACAATATCTTTGTATTATGGAATATTACCGGGACCCTTTACTGGAGGCATCTGAACTCCATCATTTGGAGGGGGAGTTCACATACTTTTTCCTCTGTAGGTAGCTGTGATGATCAGGGTCCCATCATTTGGTATGACCCACGCAGGGGATTAAAACCTTGCTGTATAATGGCTTTGAACAATGAACAAACAATACTATTTAGCATGACTTTGGTACAATTGCCTCCAAGGGATGGGTGAGGGGAAAACAGACATATGTGTTCCCACCATAAAACTCTGTGAGTGGTTAATAATTCATGGAGATCAATACAAACTGTAAATTTACACTCATACATACTATAACAATGTACAGCTAAAGTAAGATGGATTTTCCATATATATCACAAAACAAAGCTTAACGTTAGACCTCTGTAGACCCCGGTCTGACCTTCCTGTCCTTCAGCAGAATCCACCCCTATTACACCTCCTTTGTCACCCAACCCGTCTTACTGGGGAATGGAAGGGATGAGCAAAATTAGCAGCTTTTGCATATACTGAATTAAAGAGAAAATTGGGGGGTTTCAGTGCAACTTTTCCACTTTGGTGAAGCATTGTGGTCAATAGAAAAGGTGGCTTAAGGGTGCATTGGACGTTGAATGGCTCCTGAGGATTTCGGAACTTCTTTCAACTATTCTTTTGCTGGACAACAGACCCATGTTGCCTGTGAAGAAGATGTTTGATATGATAATGCCAATGTAAGGGACATTCTTCCCACTGATCCCCAATGTAAGGGACATTCTTCCCACTGATCCCCAATGTAAGGGACATTCTTCCCACTGACCCCCAATGTAAGGGACATTCTTCCCACTGATCACCAATGTAAGGGACATTCTTCCCACTGATCACCAATGTAAGGGACATTCTTCCCACTGATCACCAATGTAAGGGACATTCTTCCCACTGATCACCAATGTAAGGGACATTCTTCCCACTGATCACCAATGTAAGGGACATTCTTCCCACTGACCACCAATGTAAGGGACATTCTTCCCACTGACCACCAATGTAAGGGACATTCTTCCCACTGATCACCAATGTAAGGGACATTCTTCCCACTGATCCCCAATGTAAGGGACATTCTTCCCACTGACCACCAATGTAAGGGACATTCTTCCCACTGATCCCCAATGTAAGGGACATTCTTCCCACTGACCACCAATGTAAGGGACATTCTTCCCACTGATCCCCAATGTAAGGGACATTCTTCCCACTGACCACCAATGTAAGGGACATTCTTCCCACTGACCACCAATGTAAGGGACATTCTTCCCACTGACCCCCAATGTAAGGTACATTCTTCCCACTGACCCCCAATGTAAGGGACATTCTTCCCACTGACCCCCAATGTAAGGGACATTCTTCCCACTGACCACCAATGTAAGGGACATTCTTCCCACTGACCCCCAATGTAAGGGACATTCTTCCCACTGACCACCAATGTAAGGGACATTCTTCCCACTGACCCCCAATGTAAGGGACATTCTTCCCACTGACCCCCAATGTAAGGGACATTCTTCCCACTGACCCCCAATGTAAGGGACATTCTTCCCACTGACCACCAATGTAAGGGACATTCTTCTCACTGATCACCAATGTAAGGGACATTCTTCCCACTGATCACCAATGTACGGGACATTCTTCCCACTGACCACCAATGTAAGGGACATTCTTCCCACTGACCCCCAATGTAAGGGACATTCTTCCCACTGACCACCAATGTAAGGGACATTCTTCCCACTGACCCCCAATGTAAGGGACATTCTTCCCACTGACCACCAATGTAAGGGACATTCTTCTCACTGATCACCAATGTAAGGGACATTCTTCCCACTGACCCCCAATGTAAGGGACATTCTTCCCACTGACCACCAATGTAAGGGACATTCTTCCCACTGATCACCAATGTAAGGGACATTCTTCCCACTGACCCCCAATGTAAGGGACATTCTTCCCTCTGACCACCAATGTAAGGGACATTCTTCTCACTGATCACCAATGTAAGGGACATTCTTCCCACTGACCCCCAATGTAAGGGACATTCTTCCCACTGACCACCAATGTAAGGGACATTCTTCCCACTGATCACCAATGTAAGGGACATTCTTCCCACTGACCACCAATGTAAGGGACATTCTTCCCACTGACCCCCAATGTAAGGGACATTCTTCCCACTGACCACCAATGTAAGGGACATTCTTCTCACTGATCACCAATGTAAGGGACATTCTTCCCACTGACCCCCAATGTAAGGGACATTCTTCCCACTGACCACCAATGTAAGGGACATTCTTCCCACTGATCACCAATGTAAGGGACATTCTTCCCACTGACCCCCAATGTAAGGGACATTCTTCCCTCTGACCACCAATGTAAGGGACATTCTTCTCACTGATCACCAATGTAAGGGACATTCTTCCCACTGACCCCCAATGTAAGGGACATTCTTCCCACTGACCACCAATGTAAGGGACATTCTTCCCACTGATCACCAATGTAAGGGACATTCTTCCCACTGATCACCAATGTAAGGGACATTCTTCCCACTGACCTCCAATGTAAGGGACATTCTTCCCACTGACCCCCAATGTAAGGGACATTCTTTCCACTGACCACCAATGTAAGGGACATTCTTCCCACTGACCTCCAATGTAAGGGACGTTCTTCCCACTGACCCCCAATGTAAGGGACATTCTTCCCACTGATCACCAATGTAAGGGACATTCTTCCCACTGACCCCCAATGTAAGGGACTTTCTTCCCACTGACCCCCAATGTAAGGGACATTCTTCCCACTGACCACCAATGTAAGGGACATTCTTCCCACTGACCCCCAATGTAAGGGACATTCTTTCCACTGACCACCAATGTAAGGGACATTCTTCCCACTGACCTCCAATGTAAGGGACGTTCTTCCCACTGACCCCCAATGTAAGGGACATTCTTCCCACTGATCACCAATGTAAGGGACATTCTTCCCACTGACCCCCAATGTAAGGGACTTTCTTCCCACTGACCCCCAATGTAAGGGACATTCTTCCCACTGACCACCAATGTAAGGGACATTCTTCCCACTGACCACCAATGTAAGGGACATTCTTCCCACTGACCCCCAATGTAAGGGACATTCTTCCCACTGACCACCAATGTAAGGGACATTCTTCCTGGTGACCTCCAATGTAAAGGACATTCTTCTCACAGACCCCCAATGTAAGGGACATTCTTCTCACTGACCCCCAATGTAAGGGACATTCTTCCCACTGACCACCAATGTAAGGGATATTCTTCCCACTGACCACCAATGTAAGGGATATTCTTCCCACTGACCACCAATGTAAGGGACATTCTTCTCACTGACCCTAATGTAAGGGACATTCTTCCCACAGACCACCAATGTAAGGGACATTCTTCCTGTGACCCCCAATGTAAGGGACATTCTTCCTACTGACCCCCAATGTAAGGGACATTCTTCCCACTGACCCCCAATGTAAGGGACATTCTTCCCACTGACCCCCAATGTAAGGGACATTCTTCCCACTGACCCCCAATGTAAGGGACATTCTTCCCACTGACCCCCAATGTAAGGGACATTCTTCCCACTGACCACCAATGTAAGGGACATTCTTCCCACTGACCCCCAATGTAAGGGACATTCTTCCCACTGATCACCAATGTAAGGGACATTCTTCCCACTGACCACCAATGTAAGGGACATTCTTCCCACTGACCACCGATGTAAGGGACATTCTTCTCACTGACCCCCAATGTAAGGGACATTCTTCCCACTGACCCCCAATGTAAGGGACATTCTTCCCACTGACCCCCCAATGTAAGGGACATTCTTCCCACTGATCACCAATGTAAGGGACATTCTTCCCACTGACCCCCAATGTAAGGGACATTCTTCTCACTGACCACCAATGTAAGGGACATTCTTCCCACTGACCCCCAATGTAAGGGACATTCTTCCCACTGACCCCCAATGTAAGGGACATTCTTCCCACTGACCCCCCAATGTAAGGGACATTCTTCCCACTGACCACCAATGTAAGGGACATTCTTCCCACTGACCCCCAATGTAAGGGACTTTCTTCCTGGTGACCATCACACTAATGTATCGTGAGCTGTAGAAAGGTTGTGTTAGAGGCACACTCTGTATGGAGTTATATCTGCTATGTGGACCATGTGGAACGCTCTACACAACCCAAAGGCATGGTGGGGCAGATTAAAGGCTCTGTTCACATGCAATGCCTGCTACTGCAACACACGAGGAACATTGCATTGGCATTCGCTTCAAGTGCCACCACAGCCCACCTAGGCCGTGCACTGAAGCTGAACCCCGGCTAAAACAGAAATCCTCCCTTCCAGTGGGACAGCCCCAACCAGAGGCGGACTGACAACTTATGGGGCCCCCGAGTAATAGGGGATCATGGGGCCCCTGTGTCCTTGCCCAAACTCAAAAAAGCCTATGAAAAAGGTACTAGGGGCATCTCATGGGGCCTCTTACTGACCCCGGGCCCTCGGGCAGTGCCCGAGTTTCCAAATGGTCAGTCCGCCCCTGGCCCCAACACTGAACCCCAACAAAAAAAACATGACTTACCCAATCCTCTGCTCCCGCATGCTCCTCCTGCACTACTAGACCGGTCTCCGCAGACTCCTCTTCCCTACGCTCCCATGGTTTCAGGTCATTAAATACAATACAGCACCCATAGCCCTGCATTGGACATGAAGACGCAAAGGGACAGTCCACCGCCAGAGTGTAGGGACGTTCAGCAGAGCGCCGGCGTCCAGGAGAGCAGGGACCAGGTATATAAACTACTCTAGATCACGGGTGTCAAACTGGTGGCCCTCCAGCTGTGGCCAAACTACAAGACCCATGATGCATTGCAAGATTGACAGTTACAAGCATGACTCCCAAAGGAGGGGCATGATGGGACTTGTAGTTTGGCAACAGCCGGAGGGCCACCAGTTTGACACCCCTGGTCTAGATGTAATTGACCCAGGGGCAGACTGAGAACTCATGGGGCCCCCAGGCAATAGGGGATCATGGGGTCCCTGTGTCCTTGCCCAAACTCAAAAAAGCCTATGAAAAAGGTACCAGGGGCATCTCATGGGGCCCCCTACTGACCCCGGGCCCTCAGGCAGTGCCCGAGTTTCCAAATGGTCATTTCTCCCCTGAATTGACCATTTAACCCTCGCAATGCAGGGGCAGCCCCACTACACGGGAAGATTTCACCCCTTTCCTGGAGTCAGGCTTGAAATGACACTATGCTGGCAAGCATGCTGACACAGGGAGCCTCACGTATATTCCTGTCCAGAGGCGGACTGGCCATTCGGGCACTGCCCGAGGGCCCGGGGTCAGTAGGGGGCTCCATGAGATGCCTCTGGTGCCTTTCATAGGCTATTTTGGATGTGGTTTGAGTGTGGGCGAGAACACAGGGGCCCCATGATCCCCTATTGCCCGGGGGCCCCATGAGTTGTCAGTCCGCCCCCGTTCCTGTCCAAGACCGCATTTGTCATAACCCTCCCCCCCCACTTACTGCCAGGCTGTATATTATTTCTTAACCCCAGGTTCCTTTTAACAGTTTCAGTTTAGCGATTAATTGCCCCCTCCATGCCGAAAAAACGTCCACATTCACCTTCAAGAGAAAACAAACATTCCCTCTAATAATCTCATTAGCACCAAGCAGAGAAAAAGTTCAAATAAACAGGCTGTGGGCGCTTTCAGAATGGTGAACGCAGCAATCTGTGTCTCAGCCGCTAGATGGCGCTGCACACCGCCATTCCCATCATGGAAGGCTCACATGGGGTTAGTACATGGCTCCACCACCACCGGTGGGGGGGGTGACAATGTTTATTAGGTGGTTGAACCTTCCTTCTAAACAGACTGTCAAGCCTGCCTAAAACTTGTTAGAGTTCACGATTAAAATATATGACTGTTTATGGAAATGACACCTGTAGAGTAAAAGAAGGATGGAAAATGAATGTGGAGGTCAATGACCGTGTCACCAATGTGGGGAATGGCCAGGCAGACGCCTAATTTATGATCGTGTTCAGACCGCCGGGTAATGAAATTGCAGCTATTGTGGGTTACTAGGCTCATCATGCTAAAGTGGACCTCTCATATCATGACATGTCTACACGCATACATTCCTGACGCGTCGTAATAGTCAGAAAAAAGTATCTTCAATGAAAGCTTCACCTTTTATGATTAAAAAGCCATCTATGAGTTCCAGTCAGTGACTTTACCAAGGGTGAGATGATGCCATCAGTCTGCTGCAGGAAGGAGGAAGCATTTCCTCAGTCTCCTCTCCCTTAGTGATCACACTGAAATATTGTAATTTTGTATCAAGTCACAAACATCCTCCAATATCCTAGTTGGGATGTTGGAGAAGACCTGGCTCACTATCGGCATTCCATAGTATCCCAAGGGTGTTCACTAGGGTTGAGGCTCTTGAGCTCCTCTATGATCTTAAACCTACTGAACATCTTTGGGATAAAAAGACCTCATACCAAAGGTGTTCCGTAGGGTTAAAGGCAGGTACTGATGTTGGGTAAGACATTATACCAAAGGTCTTCCAAAAGTAGGGCTGAGGTCAGGGCTGTATGCAGCACACTCGAGTTTCTCCATGACCCCAGACCTACTGAAGACCTTTGAGATGCGAAGACCTCATCCCAAAGGTGTACTGCAGGGTTAAAGGTAGATACTGATGTTGGGTAAGACATTATACCAAAGGTCTTCCAAAAGTAGGGCTGAGGTCAGGGCTGTATGCAGCACACTCGAGTTTCTCCATGACCCCAGACCTACTGAAGACCTTTGAGATGCGAAGACCTCATCCCAAAGGTGTACTGCAGGGTTAAAGGCAGATACTGATGTTGGGTAAGACATTATACCAAAGGTCTTACAAAAGTAGGGCTGAGATCAGCCCTGACCTCAGCCCTACTTTTGGAAGACCTGCCCTTAACCCTACGGAACACCTTTGGTATGAGGTCTTCTTATCCCAAAGATGTTCAGTAAGTTTGAGGTCATGGAGGAACTTGAGTGTCCTGCACAGAGCCTTGACCTCAACCTCACATTTGGAAGACCTTTGGTATAATGTTTTCTTACGCAATATAACCTTATGGAACACCTTTGGTATGAGGTCTTCTCATACCAAAGGTGTTCCGTAGGGTTAAGGGCAGGTACTGATGTTGGGTAAGAAAACATTATACTGAAGATCTTCCAAAAGTAGGGCTGAGGTCAGGGCTGTATGCAGCACACTCAAGTTTCTCCATGACCCCAGACCTACTGAAGACCTTTGAGATGCGAAGACCTCATACCAAAGGTGTTCTGCAGGGTTAAAGGCAGGTACTGATGTTGGGTAAGACATTATACCAAAGGTCTTCCAAAAGTAGGGCTGAGGTCAGGGCTGTATGCAGCACACTCGAGTGCCTCCATGACCCCAGACCTACTGAACACCTTTGAGATGAGAAGACCTCATACCAAAGGTGTACTGCAGGGTTAAAGGCAGGTACTGATGTTGGGTAAGACATTATACCAAAGGTCTTCCAAAAGTAGGGCTGAGGTCAGGGCTGTATGCAGCACACTCGAGTTTCTCCATGACCCCAGACCTACTGAACACCTTTGAGATGAGAAGACCTCATACCATAGGTGTTCCGTATGGTTATATTGCATAAGAAAACATTATACTATAAGGTCTTCCAAATGTGAGGTTGAGGTCAAGGCTCTGTGCAGGACACTCAAGTTCCTCCATTACCTCAAACTTACTGAACGTCTTTGGGATAAGAAGACCTCATACCAAAGGTGTTCCGTAGGGTTGAGGGCAGGTACTGATGTTGGGTAAGAAAACATTATACCAAAGGTCTTCCAAAAGTAGGGTTGAGGTCAGGGCTTTATGCAGGACACTCAAGTTCCTCCATTACCTCAAACCTACTGAACATTTTTGAGATGAGAAGACCTCATACCAAAGGTGTTCCATAGGGTTATGGGCAGGTACTGATATTGGGTAATAAAACATTATACCAAAGGTCTTCCAATAGTAGGGTTGAGGTCAGTGCTCTATGCAGGACACTCACGGTTCTCCTAGACCTCAAACCTACTGAACACCTTTGAGATGGGAAGACCTCATACCAAAGGTGTTCTATAGAGTTAAGGTCAGGTACTGATGTTGGAAGGGAAGTCCTGATCTCAAATGTGTTCAGTAGGGTTGTGGTTAGGGTTCTGCACAGGACAATCAATGCACCAAACTGGTCAAACCATGTCTTCATGGAGCTGGCTTTGCACACAGGGGAACAATCATGCTGGAACAGAAAAAGGATGTTCACCAAACAGTTACCACAAAGGTGGAAGTGCACAATTATCTACAATGTCATTGTATGATGTAGTATTAACAGTACCCCTCAGGTTCTGATGTAGGATGAGAAGACCTGGCTCACATCTGGTGTCCTAATTCATCCCAAAGGTGTTCAGTAGGGTTGAAGTCAGGGCTCTGTGCAGGCTGCTGAAGTTCCTCTACCTATCGCACCAATATGAACTTGTTGGACATCCCATTCCAAAACTATGGCCATCAAGTTGCCCCCTCTACGTCTATAACATCCTCCAATCTTCTGGGAAGACTTTCCACAAGATTTTTAAGGGTGTCTGTGGGAATTTGTAAGGTCAGTGCTGATGTTGGATGAGAAGACCTGGATCACCATCAATGTTTCCAATTCATCCTAAAGTGTTCAGTAGGGTTGAGGTCAGGGCTCTGTGCAGGACCCTTGAATTCCTCTATGACCTCAACCCTACTGAACACCTTTGGGATAAAAAAGGTGTTCTCTACTGTTAAGGGCAGGTACTGATGTTGGATGAGAAGACCTTATGCCAAAGGTTTTCCAAAGGTCAGGGCTTTGCAGGACACTGGGGTTCCTCCACACCAAAATGTCTTTATGGAGCTGGCTTTGTACACAGGGGACAGTCATAAGGGGACAGAAAAGGGTCTTCACCAAACTGTTACCACAAGCTTGGAAGCGCACAATTATCAACAATGTCTTTGTATGATGGAGTATTACCAGGATCCTTCACTGGAGACCCCTGAGCTCCATCATTTGACCATATAGTGTAAATCATACATTTATTGGACATTGACTGGATGACTCATCTTGTAGAATTACCCTTGAAAAACCTCAAACCAACATACAGCGTGACCAGCTAACTAACCACATCCTACATCAGCGGGTGGCCTGACACCATATGGAAGCAGGCAACTATAGACTGGCTAAGTACCACCAAAGATGTTCATTTAATGGAATCTTTTTCGTGTCTCAGTAGCTCTGTAGAAAAATGGAAAGCCAATTGGCAGCCACGGAATTAATATATAGGAAGGGCTGAAGTAAAAGAAAGAAGACCTGAACGAAGGGCCGGCATGACAGGGGTGAATGGGGGTTGGGAGAGGAGAGTCCCATTAGCTAAAGGGGAATCTAAATGGTCTTAAGGAGGGAGCGGGTGGAGCTACAAGGGGTGGTCTGAGAGGGGGTGTGGCAGGGGGGGTCTTCAGTCTGAAGAGCGTTTTCACGAAGCAAACTTCTCTCCTGCCCGCCCATTGTTTTGTGGTTTGTTTTGGTGGTGGTTGTGCCAGTTGGTGCGGGGTGCAAGGTCCTCGTTGGTTACTGTGGGCACAAGACAGGCACTTTGTAGGAACCCGTCTGAGATACGGCCTCCAGTTGTTCTGGTGGGGGTATCTACGGTGGTGTCTCCGAGTTCCTGGTGTTGTGGCTGGAGGCCTAGTGAAGCAGGAGGCAGGTATTCGTTTTCTTGATGCCTATTGGGACCTTGAAAAACGTATTTTTATACTGTGTTTCTGTTGTTTAAATGTTATTTATTGATAGTTGTCATAAAAGGCCGTTTTGGGCCATTAACTCCATTTTGTTGTCTGTGTGGTTACCAGGGGCGGACTGACAACTTATGGGGCCCCCGGGCAATAGGGGATCATGGGCCCCTGTGTCCTTGACCAAACTCAAAAAAGCCTATGAAAAAGATACCAGGGGCATTTCATGGGCCCCCCTACTGACCCCGGGCCCTTGGGCAGTGCCCGAGTTTCCAAATGGTCAGTCCGCCCCTGGTGGTTTAGGTAGGTATTGGTTCAGTGGGACTGGACCAAGCCATCCTTAGTCCCTTGGTCATGTAAAATGTTCAGCTGGTAGTGGCAGTGGTAATCCATGCACTAGACAGGAACACCAAGGAGCACGTCAATCAAATGTGCCCAGCACTTTTTTTCAGCAAGGCAGTGAACACAGCAGGAGGGCTTTGTACAGCAAGTCCATAATGGGTTCCCCAAAGCAAAGAGGCGGCACATGCACCTTTGACGTGTTTTGTCAGCAGTCAGCCTTTTGACCCAGCAGAAGAGAGAAGACAGAGAGCTCTGGGCATCGGTCAGATCACATATACAGTTGCAAGAAAAAGTATGTGAACCCCTTGGGATTACGTGGAGTTTTGCATGAATTGGGCATAAAATGTGCTCTGAACGTCATCTAAGTCACAACAATAGAAGAACACAGTCTGCTGAACATAATACTACACAAACATTAGATGTTGCCATGGTTTAATTGCACATAACATGTAAACATTCACAGTGCAGGGAGGAAAAAGTATGTGAAGCCCTAGCTTAATGACTTCTCCCAGAGCTAATTGGAGCCAGGAGTGAGCCAACCTTGACTCCAATCAGTGTGATGATATTGGATGTGTTGCTGACAGCTGTCCTGCCCTTAAAAAACACACACCTGTTTTGGGTTTACTGGTTTCAAGAAGCACGGTCTGATGTGAACCATGCCTCGCAGAAAAGAGCTCTCAGAAGACCTACCATCAAGAATTGTTGACTTGCATGAAGCTGGAAAGGGTTACAAAAGTATCTCCAAAAGCCTTGATGTTCCTGTGTCCACGGTAAGACAGACTGTCTACAAATGGGGAAAGTTTAGCACTGTTGCTACTCTCCCTAGGCGTGGTCGTCCTGTAAAAATGACTGCAAGAGCACAGCGCAGAATGCTGCATGAGGTAAAGAAGAATCCCAGAGTGTCAGCTAAAGACCTACAGAAATCTCTGGCACATGCTAACATTTTTGTTGACACATCTACAATAAGGAAAACATGAAACAAGAATGGAGTACATGGGAGGACACCACGGAGGAAGCCATTGCTGTCCAAAAAGAAGATTGCAGCACGTTTGAAGTTTGCAAAAGAGCACCTGGATGTTCCACAGCACTACTGGCAGAATATACTGAGGACAGATGACACCAAGATTGAGTTGTTTGGGAAGAACACACAACACTATGTGTGGAGAAAAAAAGGCCCAGCACACCAACATCAAAACCTCATCCCTACTGTGAAACATGGCGGAGGGAGCATCATGGTTTGGGGCTGCTTTGCTGCCTCAGGGCTGGACGGATTGTTGTCATTGATGGGAAAATGAATTCCAGAGTTTATCAAGACATTTTGCAGGAAAACGTACGACCATCTGTCCGCCAACTGAAGCTCCGCAGAGGATGGGTGATGCAACAGGACAATGACCCAAAGCATACAAGTAATTCAACAAAACAATGGCTGCAACAGCACAGAATACGCCTTCTGGAGTGGCCCAGTCAGAGTCCTGACCTCAACCCCATTGAAATGCTGTGGCATGACCTTAAGAGAGCGATTCAGACCAGACATCCCAAGAATATTGCTACACTGAAACAGTTTTGTGAAGAGGAGTGGTCCAAAATGACTCCAGATCGTTGTGCAGGTCTGACCTGCAACTACAGGAAACGTTTGGTTGAGGTTATTGCTGCCAAAGGAGGGTCAACCAGTTATTAAGTCCAAAGGTTCACATACTTTTTCCTCCCTGCACTGTGAATGTTTACATGTTATGTGCAATTAAACCATGGCAACATCTAATGTTTGTGTAGTATTATGTTCAGCAGACTGTGTTCTTCTATTGTTGTGACTTAGATGACGTTCAGAGCACATTTTATGCCCAATTCATGCAAAACTCCATGTAAT
Organism: Staurois parvus; assembly: GCF_062004578.1. NCBI lineage: Eukaryota > Metazoa > Chordata > Amphibia > Anura > Ranidae > Staurois > Staurois parvus. The sequence continues at coordinate 49,658 of NW_028318794.1, forward strand.
CCCAAGGGGTTCACATACTTTTTCTTGCAACTGTATAAAGACCTGCACAGTTGACGCTATTAAACAGGTCTGGCTTCTTCCAGTTGTGGACCCAGGAATGGAGGCTTTCTACAACTCAAAGCTCTACAGAGCCTCCTGACTCCAGGAACCAGCGGAGAACTTATGAAGAAAGGAACTCCATAACAGATTCAAAGCCTGGAGCCCCTAAACATGTGAGAATCCTAGGTGGCACATACTGTATACACCATCCACACCGCCGGCCAATATCTTCTCCATGTTCTGGCAGTCAAGAGACATCTTGTTCTTTAGCTCCCTCGTCACCTCCTCCCACTCTCGCCTCCAGGACTTCTCCGAAGCCTCTCCCATCCTCTGGAACTCCCTACACCAGTGTGTACGGTCAGCCCCCACCCTGTTTGCCTTTAGGCGATCTTATTCAGGGAAGCCTACCCCACGTCCACCTAAGAACTGTACTTGAGTCACCTCCAATCCAGTGGTGTATTTAGGTTTTGTGCTGCCCTAGGCAACACAAAAATTGTCTGCCCCCACGGACACCGACCAACACAACCCCGCCTTCCCCCTCCTGTGGAGAGAGCCTGACATTGACCAACAACACCTCTGCCCCCCACTACCCCTCTCCCCCCCCCAGTAAGAGAGAGGCACTCATCTTCACAGCCCCGGACATCCCAGGGAGCGAGAGGCAGGCTGTATATACACCATCAAGCAGCCCACATCATCTCTCAGATCCCACCTGGTTCCCATCATGCACATGTCCCTGATTTCATCCCTTCTTCAGGGGGTGTTGCCCCCCTGAAAAATGCCGCCCTAGGCAAGTGCCTTGTTTGCCTTGTGGTAAATACGTCCCTGCCTCCATCGGATCATCCCCTACAGCTGTCACCGTTTGTAACCCCTTCCTTTAGATCGTAAGCTCCATGACCAAGGTCCTTCTATTCCTTCTGTACTGAACTGTTTTGTAATTGTACCGCCCCCCTTATATTGTAAAGCGCTGAGCAGGGGCGGACTTGCACTTCATGTTATAGGGTGACAACGCTCTATCTATGTCTCCCAATGGTGATCTTGCATTGTCACCAGGGGCGGACTGACCATTTGGAAACTCGGCACTGCCCGAGGGCCCGGGGTCAGTAGGGGGCCCCATGAGATGCCCCTGGTACCTTTTTCATAGGCTTTTTTGAGTTTGGGCAAGGACACAGGGGCCCCATGACCCCCTATTGCCCCAGGAGCCCCATGAGTTGTCAGTCCGCCCCTGTTGTAGGAGATCTCACACTGGATTAGGATCTGGAGTTGTCAGTCCGCCCCTGTTCATAGCTCGGCATCCAATGAAGTCAGAGAATAATGTACAGCCGTGTGTATGGCATCCAATGGGGAGGACTAGGACCTAAAGACTGTAGGTTGTAGGAGATCTCACTCTGGATTAGGATCTGGAGTTGTCAGTCCAGCCCTGGTTGTCACCCTGTCACAATGAGACTACAGTGGCCCTTTCATTATGGCATCCAATGGGGAGGACTAGGACCTAAAGACTGTAGGTTGTAGGAGATCTCACTCTGGATTAGGATCTGGAGTTGTCAGTCCAGCCCTGGTTGTCACCCTGTCACAATGAGACTACAGTGGCCCTTTCATTATGGCATCCAATGGGGAGGACTAGGACCTAAAGACTGTAGGTTGTAGGAGATCTCACTCTGGATTAGGATCTGGAGTTGTCAGTCCAGCCCTGGTTGTCACCCTGTCACAATGAGACTACAGTGGCCCTTTCATTATGGCATCCAATGGGGAGGACTAGGACCTAAAGACTGTAGGTTGTAGGAGATCTCACTCTGGATTAGGATCTGGAGTTGTCAGTCCAGCCCTGGTTGTCACCCTGTCCCAATGAGACTACAGTGGCCCTTTCATTATGGCATCCAATGGGGAGGACTAGGACCTAAAGACTGTAGGTTGTAGGAGATCTCACTCTGGATTAGGATCTGGAGTTGTCAGTCCAGCCCTGGTTGTCACCCTGTCACAATGAGACTACAGTGGCCCTTTCATTATGGCATCCAATGGGGAGGACTAGGACCTAAAGACTGTAGGTTGTAGGAGATCTCACTCTGGATTAGGATCTGGAGTTGTCAGTCCACCCCTGGTTGTCACCCTGTCACAATGAGACTACAGTGGCCCTTTCATTATGGCATCCAATGGGGAGGACTAGGACCTAAAGACTGTAGGTTGTAGGAGATCTCACTCTGGATTAGGATCTGGAGTTGTCAGTCCACCCCTGGTTGTCACCCTGTCACAATGAGACAACCCTTTCAACACTCATTACATATATGTGATCCTCTGTTGCCTCCATCAGGGAATCCATCCTGAGAAAAGCCATGGAGGCATCACTGGATTAGCTGTAGACAGGAAACGGCAGCAAAGTGGCTACAGGAGATACGTGCTGGGGCGAAGTAACGCCGGGGCCCGTGTGCTCCGTGTCATCCCAGCCCGGTCAATGAAAACTGCTGAAGAATTTGAACCTCGAAGAAGACCAGGTGAAGCACCAGCAATGGAGGGCAGCCTGGTGGGTCTGCCAGAACGTGTGAACATACTGTACATACTAGTCCATCATGGCAGGAAGCTCCTCGGGGCCCCAAATGTTTTCCTCTTCTCTGGCAGTGGCATTCCGCTTTGCAGATCTCTGTGGTGGCTCGTTGTTATTTGTGGGAAATGGAAATTGTCGGAGCGTTGAAGCGGAGAAGAATCCATTAAGGAAAGTGCCACCAAGTACAGGATTGTTCCTCCACTTAGCCGTGTGTTTATTTCTTCCTGAGACTAACTCGGTGTGACAAAACAAGAAACGCATACAGGATCGCTCCATTACCGCCCCCCGCCTGGCAGGAGTTCACCTTGGTTCATGTTTGGTCTCCGGCATACATCTGTACGAAGGGTGAGAACACGGAGCTCACGGCGGATGACTCCATTCCTGGGTGTCGATGTGAAGCTGAAGAAGTGGAGAGCTGGACCCAGGGGGGCGGACTGACAACTCATGGGGCCCCCGGGCAATAGGGGATCATGGGGCCCCTGTGTCCTTGCCCAAACACAAAAAAGCCTATGAAAAAGGTACCAGGGGCATCTCATAGGGCCCCCTACTGACCCCGGGCCCTCGGGCAGTGCCTGAGTTTCCAAATGGTCAGTCCGCCCCTGGCTGGACCGGAGCCTTGGAAATGGATCGGGCTTCAGATTAAATCTCAGGGGGGCAGCTGGCACTGGAGACATTCCTGAGGAGTGATGGGTTCAGGGGCGGACTGACCATTTGGGCACTGCTCGAGGGCCCGGGGTCAGTAGGGGGCCCCATGAGATGCCCCTGGTACCTTTTTTTTCATAGGCTCTTTTGAGTTTGGGCAAGGACACAGGGGCCCCATGATCCCCTATTGAGTTGTCAGTCCGCCCCTGGATGGGTTGGTGACCCTAGTGGCCTCCTGGGCTACTTTATTCAAAGTGAGACCAAGTTGTGGCCCTTAGGATTACTTTCCAGAGGGGCCGTGGGAACAGGGTGGCTGTGATGTAAAGACTGGGTGTGAGTAAAGGGAGGTCAGTGATCAGGCAGAGGTCGAGGCAGGCAGCAGGCAAGAGAAGTCAATATCCAGGCAGAGGTCGAGGCAGGCAACAGGTAAGAGAAGTCAGTATCCATTCAGAGGTCGAGGCAGGCAGCATGCAGCAGGCAAGAGAATTCAGTATCCAGGCAGAGGTCGAGGCAGGTGGCAGGTAAGAGAAGTCAGTATCCAGGCAGAGGTCGAGGCAGGCAGCATGCAGCAGGCAAGAGAAGTCAGTTTTTGGTGGATTTTGATGTGTTTTTGGTGTATTTTTTCCATGCAGTCGCACTAAAACATCTGCAAAAACGCACCAAAACAAGTCAACAACTGCACTGCGGCACACGCACAACATAGAAATCTGTCACTCTTGAATGCTATGAATGCATTCCGACCAGGGGCGGACTGACAAATCATGGGACCCCTGGGCAATAGGGGATCATGGGGCCCCCTACGGCCCCCGGGCCCTCGGGCAGTCCGTCCCTGGTTCCGACAGCAACGTTGTAGAAACGTCTCGGCGTTAATATCTGGAGGTGAGTAGAGATCGATAAGATTCGTGGAGAAACAGGCCATCTGTGTGAATTCAGAAGACGTGATTTGAGGAGGAAACCGCCGCAGCTGGAGAAGCGACATCTGTCCAATGTCCCATAGACGTCCGCAGGGACTGAGGAAGCCGTTCCTGTCTGGTGGCCTGGGGGGGTTCACATGCAGATCTCCATTGGAGGTCCTCCTGACCACAGCGAATAATTCATCCCGTAAGTGACGGTGAACATGTAGCGGGTGCAGGAGAGAGCCTCAGCGAGGATCTCCCAGGAGGCCGGTCCCAGTATACAGCAGCTGCATCCTATCTTCCAGGAGAGTCCCTTTTGTGCTCCAGTCAGTGACTTTACCTAGGCAGAGACCATGTCACCGGTTTGCTGCAGACAGGAGGAGGCATTTCCTCAGTCTCCCCTCCCCCAGTGATCAGACTGTACATTGTAACTTTGTAGAAGGAGGAGGAGTCATTTCCTCAGTCTCCCCTCCCCCAGTGATCAGACTGTACATTGTAACTTTGTAGAAGGAGGAGGAGTCATTTCCTCAGTCTCCCCTCCCCCAGTGATCAGACTGTACATTGTAACTTTGTAGAAGGAGGAGGAGTCATTTCCTCAGTCTCCCCTCCCCCAGTGATCAGACTGTACATTGTAACTTTGTAGAAGGAGGAGGAGTTATTTTCTCAGTCTCCTCCCCCAGTGATCAGACTGTACATTGTAACTTTGTATAAGGAGGAGGAGTCATTTCCTCAGACTCCTCCCCCAGTGATCAGACTGTACATTGTGACTTTGTAGAAGGAGGAGGAGTCATTTCCTCAGTCTCCTCCCCCAGTGATCAGACTGTACATTGTAACTATGTAGAAGGAGGAGGAGGCGTTTCCTCAGTCTCCCCTCCCCCAGTGATCAGACTGTACATTGTAACTTTGTAGAAGGAGGAGGAGTCATTTCCTCAGTCTCCTCCCCCAGTGATCAGACCGTACATTGTAACTTTGTAGAAGGAGGAGGAGGCATTTCCTCAGTCTCCCCTCCCCCAGTGATCAGACTGTACATTGTAACTTTGTAGAAGGAGGAGGAGTCATTTCCTCAGTCTCCTTCCCCAGTGATCAGACCGTACATTGTAACTTTGTAGAAGGAGGAGGAGGCATTTCCTCAGTCTCCCCTCCCCCAGTGATCAGACTGTACATTGTAACTTTGTAGAAGGAGGAGGAGTCATTTCCTCAGTCTCCTCCCCCAGTGATCAGACCGTACATTGTAACTTTGTAGAAGGAGGAGGAGTCATTTCCTCAGTCTCCTCCCCCAGTGATCAGACTGTACATTGTAAGTTTGTAGAAGGAGGAGGAGTCATTTCCTCAGTCTCCTCCCCCAGTGATCAGACTGTACATTGTAACTTTGTAGAAGGAGGAGGAGTCATTTTCTCAGTCTCCTCCCCCAGTGATCAGACTGTACATTGTAACTATGTAGAAGGAGTAGGAGGCGTTTCCTTAGTCTCCTCCCCCAGTGATCAGACTGTACATTGTAACTTTGTATAAGGAGGAGGAGTCATTTCCTCAGACTCCTCCCCCAGTGATCAGACTGTACATTGTAACTTTGTAGAAGGAGGAGGAGTCATTTCCTCAGTCTCCTCCCCCAGTGATCAGACTGTACATTGTAACTTTGTAGAAGGAGGAGGAGTCATTTCCTCAGTCTCCCCTCCCCCAGTGATCAGACTGTACATTGTAACTTTGTAGAAGGAGGAGGAGTCATTTCCTCAGTCTCCCCTCCCCCAGTGATCAGACTGTACATTGTAACTTTGTAGAAGGAGGAGGAGTCATTTCCTCAGTCTCCTCCCCCAGTGATCAGACCGTACATTGTAACTTTGTAGAAGGAGGAGGAGTCATTTCCTCAGTCTCCCCTCCCCCAGTGATCAGACCGTACATTGTAACTTTGTAGAAGGAGGAGGAGTCATTTCCTCAGTCTCCCCTCCCCCAGTGATCAGACTGTACATTGTAACTTTGTAGAAGGAGGAGGAGTCATTTCCTCAGTCTCCCCTCCCCCAGTGATCAGACTGTACATTGTAACTTTGTAGAAGGAGGAGGAGTCATTTCCTCAGTCTCCCCTCCCCCAGTGATCAGACTGTACATTGTAACTTTGTAGAAGGAGGAGGAGTTATTTTCTCAGTCTCCTCCCCCAGTGATCAGACTGTACATTGTAACTTTGTATAAGGAGGAGGAGTCATTTCCTCAGACTCCTCCCCCAGTGATCAGACTGTACATTGTAACTTTGTAGAAGGAGGAGGAGGCATTTCCTCAGTCTCCCCTCCCCCAGTGATCAGACTGTACATTGTAACTTTGTAGAAGGAGGAGGAGTCATTTCCTCAGTCTCCTTCCCCAGTGATCAGACCGTACATTGTAACTTTGTAGAAGGAGGAGGAGGCATTTCCTCAGTCTCCCCTCCCCCAGTGATCAGACTGTACATTGTAACTTTGTAGAAGGAGGAGGAGTCATTTCCTCAGTCTCCTCCCCCAGTGATCAGACCGTACATTGTAACTTTGTAGAAGGAGGAGGAGTCATTTCCTCAGTCTCCTCCCCCAGTGATCAGACTGTACATTGTAAGTTTGTAGAAGGAGGAGGAGTCATTTCCTCAGTCTCCTCCCCCAGTGATCAGACTGTACATTGTAACTTTGTAGAAGGAGGAGGAGTCATTTTCTCAGTCTCCTCCCCCAGTGATCAGACTGTACATTGTAACTATGTAGAAGGAGTAGGAGGCGTTTCCTTAGTCTCCTCCCCCAGTGATCAGACTGTACATTGTAACTTTGTATAAGGAGGAGGAGTCATTTCCTCAGACTCCTCCCCCAGTGATCAGACTGTACATTGTAACTTTGTAGAAGGAGGAGGAGTCATTTCCTCAGTCTCCTCCCCCAGTGATCAGACTGTACATTGTAACTTTGTAGAAGGAGGAGGAGTCATTTCCTCAGTCTCCCCTCCCCCAGTGATCAGACTGTACATTGTAACTTTGTAGAAGGAGGAGGAGTCATTTCCTCAGTCTCCCCTCCCCCAGTGATCAGACTGTACATTGTAACTTTGTAGAAGGAGGAGGAGTCATTTCCTCAGTCTCCTCCCCCAGTGATCAGACCGTACATTGTAACTTTGTAGAAGGAGGAGGAGTCATTTCCTCAGTCTCCCCTCCCCCAGTGATCAGACCGTACATTGTAACTTTGTAGAAGGAGGAGGAGTCATTTCCTCAGTCTCCTCCCCCAGTGATCAGACTGTACATTGTAAGTTTGTAGAAGGAGGAGGAGTCATTTCCTCAGTCTCCTCCCCCAGTGATCAGACTGTACATTGTAACTTTGTAGAAGGAGGAGGAGTCATTTTCTCAGTCTCCTCCCCCAGTGATCAGACTGTACATTGTAACTATGTAGAAGGAGTAGGAGGCGTTTCCTTAGTCTCCTCCCCCAGTGATCAGACTGTACATTGTAACTTTGTATAAGGAGGAGGAGTCATTTCCTCAGACTCCTCCCCCAGTGATCAGACTGTACATTGTAACTTTGTAGAAGGAGGAGGAGTCATTTCCTCAGTCTCCTCCCCCAGTGATCAGACTGTACATTGTAACTTTGTAGAAGGAGGAGGAGTCATTTCCTCAGTCTCCCCTCCCCCAGTGATCAGACTGTACATTGTAACTTTGTAGAAGGAGGAGGAGTCATTTCCTCAGTCTCCCCTCCCCCAGTGATCAGACTGTACATTGTAAGTTTGTAGAAGGAGGAGGAGTCATTTCCTCAGTCTCCTCCCCCAGTGATCAGACTGTACATTGTAACTTTGTAGAAGGAGGAGGAGTCATTTTCTCAGTCTCCTCCCCCAGTGATCAGACTGTACATTGTAACTATGTAGAAGGAGTAGGAGGCGTTTCCTTAGTCTCCTCCCCCAGTGATCAGACTGTACATTGTAACTTTGTATAAGGAGGAGGAGTCATTTCCTCAGACTCCTCCCCCAGTGATCAGACTGTACATTGTAACTTTGTAGAAGGAGGAGGAGTCATTTCCTCAGTCTCCTCCCCCAGTGATCAGACTGTACATTGTAACTTTGTAGAAGGAGGAGGAGTCATTTCCTCAGTCTCCCCTCCCCCAGTGATCAGACTGTACATTGTAACTTTGTAGAAGGAGGAGGAGTCATTTCCTCAGTCTCCCCTCCCCCAGTGATCAGACCGTACATTGTAACTTTGTAGAAGGAGGAGGAGTCATTTCCTCAGTCTCCTCCCCCAGTGATCAGACCGTACATTGTAAGTTTGTAGAAGGAGGAGGAGTCATTTCCTCAGTCTCCTCCCCCAGTGATCAGACTGTACATTGTAACTTTGTAGAAGGAGGAGGAGTCATTTTCTCAGTCTCCTCCCCCAGTGATCAGACTGTACATTGTAACTATGTAGAAGGAGTAGGAGGCGTTTCCTTAGTCTCCTCCCCCAGTGATCAGACTGTACATTGTAACTTTGTATAAGGAGGAGGAGTCATTTCCTCAGACTCCTCCCCCAGTGATCAGACTGTACATTGTAACTTTGTAGAAGGAGGAGGAGTCATTTCCTCAGTCTCCTCCCCCAGTGATCAGACTGTACATTGTAACTTTGTAGAAGGAGGAGGAGTCATTTCCTCAGTCTCCCCTCCCCCAGTGATCAGACTGTACATTGTAACTTTGTAGAAGGAGGAGGAGTCATTTCCTCAGTCTCCCCTCCCCCAGTGATCAGACTGTACATTGTAACTTTGTAGAAGGAGGAGGAGTCATTTCCTCAGTCTCCTCCCCCAGTGATCAGACCGTACATTGTAACTTTGTAGAAGGAGGAGGAGTCATTTCCTCAGTCTCCCCTCCCCCAGTGATCAGACCGTACATTGTAACTTTGTAGAAGGAGGAGGAGTCATTTCCTCAGTCTCCTCCCCCAGTGATCAGACTGTACATTGTAACTTTGTAGAAGGAGGAGGAGTCATTTTCTCAGTCTCCTCCCCCAGTGATCAGACTGTACATTGTAACTATGTAGAAGGAGTAGGAGGCGTTTCCTTAGTCTCCTCCCCCAGTGATCAGACTGTACATTGTAACTTTGTATAAGGAGGAGGAGTCATTTCCTCAGACTCCTCCCCCAGTGATCAGACTGTACATTGTAACTTTGTAGAAGGAGGAGGAGTCATTTCCTCAGTCTCCTCCCCCAGTGATCAGACTGTACATTGTAACTTTGTAGAAGGAGGAGGAGTCATTTCCTCAGTCTCCCCTCCCCCAGTGATCAGACTGTACATTGTAACTTTGTAGAAGGAGGAGGAGTCATTTCCTCAGTCTCCCCTCCCCCAGTGATCAGACTGTACATTGTAACTTTGTAGAAGGGGGAGGAGTCATTTCCTCAGTCTCCCCTCCCCCAGTTATCAGACTGTACATTGTAACTTTGTAGAAGGGGGAGGAGTCATTTCCTCAGTCTCCTCCCCCAGTGATCAGACCGTACATTGTAACTTTGTAGAAGGAGGAGGAGTCATTTCCTCAGTCTCCTCCCCCAGTGATCAGACTGTACATTGTAACTTTGTAGAAGGAGGAGGAGTCATTTCCTCAGTCTCCTCCCCCAGTGATCAGACTGTACATTGTAACTTTGTAGAAGGAGGAGGAGTCATTTCCTCAGTCTCCTCCCCCAGTGATCAGACTGTAGATTGTAACTTTGTAGAAGGAGGAGGAGTCATTTCCTCAGTCTCCTCCCCCCAGTGATCAGACTGTACACTGTAACTTTGTAGAAGGAGGAGGAGTCATTTCCTCAGTCTCCTCCCCCCAGTGATCAGACTGTACACTGTAACTTTGTAGAAGGGGAGGAGTCATTTCCTCAGTCTCCCCTCAACCAGTGATCAGACCGTACATTGTAACTTTGTAGAAGGAGGAGGAGTCATTTCCTCAGTCTCCTCCCCCAGTGATCAGACTGTACACTGTAACTTTGTAGAAGGAGGAGGAGTCATTTCCTCAGTCTCCTCCCCCCAGTGATCAGACTGTACACTGTAACTTTGTAGAAGGAGGAGGAGTCATTTCCTCAGTCTCCTCCCCCAGTGATCAGACCGTACATTGTAACTTTGTAGAAGGAGGAGGAGTCATTTCCTCAGACTCCTCCCCCAGTGATCAGACTGTACACTGTAACTTTGTAGAAGGGGGAGGAGTCATGTCCTCAGTCTCTCCTCCCCCAGTGATCAGACTGTACATTGTAACTTTGTAGAAGGGGGAGGAGTCATGTCCTCAGTCTCTCCTCCCCCAGTGATCAGACTGTACATTGTAACTTTGTAGAAGGGGGAGGAGTCATGTCCTCAGTCTCTCCTCCCCCAGTGATCAGACTGTACATTGTAACTTTGTAGAAGGAGGAGGAGTTATTTCCTTAGTCTCCTCCCCCAGTGATCAGACTGTACACTGTAACTTTGTAGAAGGGGGAGGAGTCATTTCCTCAGTCTCCTCCCCCAGTGATCAGACTGTACATTGTAACTTTGTAGAAGGAGGAGGAGTCATTTCCTCAGTCTCCCCTCCCCCAGTGATCAGACTGTACATTGTAACTTTGTAGAAGGAGGAGGAGTCATTTCCTCAGTCTCCCCTCCCCCAGTGATCAGACTGTACATTGTAAGTTTGTAGAAGGAGGAGGAGTTATTTCCTTTGTCTCCTCCCCCAGTGATCAGACTGTACACTGTAACTTTGTAGAAGGGGGAGGAGTCATTTCCTCAGTCTCTCCTCCCCCAGTGATCAGACTGTACATTGTAACTTTGTAGAAGGAGGCGGAGTCATTTCCTCAGACTCCTCCCCCAGTGATCAGACTGTACACTGTAACTTTGTAGAAGGGGGAGGAGTCATGTCTTCAGTCTCTCCTCCCCCAGTGATCAGACTGTACATTGTAACTTTGTAGAAGGGGGAGGAGTCATTTCCTCAGACTCCTCCCCCAGTGATCAGACCATACATGGTAACTTTGTAGAAGGAGGAGGAGTCATTTCCTCAGTCTCCTCCCCCAGTGATCAGACTGTACACTGTAACTTTGTAGAAGGAGGAGGAGTCATTTCCTCAGTCTCCTCCCCCGGTGATCAGACCGTACATTGTAACTTTGTAGAAGGAGGAGGAGTCATTTCCTCAGACTCCTCCCCCAGTGATCAGACCATACATGGTAACTTTGTAGAAGGAGGAGGAGTCATTTCCTCAGTCTCCCCTCCCCCAGTGATCAGACTGTACATTGTAAGTTTGTAGAAGGAGGAGGAGTTATTTCCTTAGTCTCCTCCCCCAGTGATCAGACTGTACACTGTAACTTTGTAGAAGGGGGAGGAGTCATTTCCTCAGTCTCTCCTCCCCCAGTGATCATACTGTACATTGTAACTTTGTAGAAGGAGGAGGAGTCATTTCCTCAGTCTCCCCTCCCCCAGTGATCAGACTGTACATTGTAAGTTTGTAGAAGGAGGAGGAGTTATTTCCTTAGTCTCCTCCCCCAGTGATCAGACTGTACAGTGTAACTTTGTAGAAGGGGGAGGAGTCATTTCCTCAGTCTCTCCTCCCCCAGTGATCAGACTGTACATTGTAACTTTGTAGAAGGAGGAGGAGTCATTTCCTTAGTCTCCTCCCCTAGTGATCAGACTGTACATTGTAACTTTGTAGAAGGAGGAGGAGTTATTTCCTTAGTCTCCTCCCCTAGTGATCAGACTGTACATTGTAACTTTGTAGAAGGAGGAGGAGTCATTTCCTCAGTCTCCTCCCCCAGTGATCAGACTGTACATTGTAACTTTGTAGAAGGAGGAGGAGGCATTTCCTCAGTCTCCTCCCCCAGTGATCAGACTGTACATTGTCTGGAGTTCCTGAAAGTGGCTGCAAAGAGGCTGCGGGGTGATCAGCAGCCCTGATTTGCTACAAAGGAACACAACAAGTGAAAACAAGGATATTATATATATATTTTTTTAAATGACAATTATGTTGTATCCGCCGAGGACACCATGGTTGACAACAGGGGTGGACTGACAACTCATGGGGCCCCTGGGCAATAGGGGATCATGGGGCCCCTGTGTACTTGCCCACACCCAAAAAAGCCTATGAAAAAGGTACCAGGGGCATCTCATGGGGCCCCCTACTGTCCCCGGGCCCTCGGGCAGTGCCTGAGTTCCCAAATGGTCAGTCCGCCCTGGTTGACATCTACCTACACCTCTCTTCACGTGGAGCCATGGACCTCCTTGTCCTCTCCCTCCATTGGACAGTGACGACCCAACGAAAGAAATGAACGTTCTGTCCGTGGCAATGGATGTTCTCAGCACCTCTGCCGGTCGGGTTTTCCCGTCCTCGTGCGTCCCGGAGACCTGCGCTGTCAGTGGCAGCCGGATGTTGGAACCAAAGGAACTTAAGGAGAGTGTCATGGACTGAGTTCTCCACAAATATTTACTTCCAGACAGGAAACCAGATATATGGAGTGATTCCTGCAACTCCTCACACACAGGATGGGCTTTATTACCGAAGATGAAGGGCTTCATCACTCAGCGAGTCCTGGAGACCACGACAACCTCTGGAGAAGCTCAGCAATTCGGATGGGAACACGTTAAACCTGGGGTGTCCCGAAATTCCACTTGTATCACCTGATTCCTCCATATGTCCCTAGAGGGGTCACCGGCAGGAGGAAGGAGGTCCTGATTCCTCTATATAGATCTTTGTATCACTAGAGGGGTCACCGGCAGGAGGAAGGAGGTCCTGATTCCTCTATATAGATCTATCACTAGAGGGGTCACCGGCAGGAGGAAGGAGGTCCTGATTCCTCTATATAGATCTATCACTAGAGGGGTCACCGGCAGGAGGAAGGAGGTCCCGATTCCTCTATATAGATCCTATCACTAGAGGGGTCACCGGCAGGAGGAAGGAGGTCCTGATTCCTCTATATAGATCCTATCACTAGAGGGGTCACCGGCAGGAGGGAGGAGGTCCTGATTCCTCTATATAGATCTTTATATCACTAGAGGGGTCACCGGCAGGAGGAAGGAGGTCCTGATTCCTCTATATAGATCTATCACTAGAGGGGTCACCGGCAGGAGGAAGGAGGTCCCGATTCCTCTATATAGATCTTTATATCACTAGAGGGGTCACCGACAGGAGGAAGGAGGTCCTGATTCCTCTATATAGATCTATCACTAGAGGGGTCACCGGGGGGAGGAAGGAGGTCCCGATTCCTCTATATAGATCTATCACTAGAGGGGTCACCGGCAGGAGGAAGGAGGTCCCGATTCCTCTATATAGATCTATCACTAGAGGGGTCACCGGCAGGAGGAAGGAGGTCCTGATTCCTCTATATAGATCTATCACTAGAGGGGTCACCGGGGGGAGGAAGGAGGTCCCGATTCCTCTATATAGATCTATCACTAGAGGGGTCACTGGCAGGAGGAAGGAGGTCCTGATTCCTCTATATAGATCTTTATATCACTAGAGGGGTCACCGGCAGGAGGAAGGAGGTCCCGATTCCTCTACATAGATCCTATCACTAGAGGGGTCACCGGCAGGAGGAAGGAGGTCCTGATTCCTCTATATAGATCCTATCACTAGAGGGGTCACCAGCAGGAGGAAGGAGGTCCTGATTCCTCTATATAGATCTTTATATCACTAGAGGGGTCACCGGCAGGAGGAAGGAGGTCCTGATTCCTCTATTTAGATCACTAGAGGGGTCACCGGCAGGAGGAAGGAGGTCCTGATTCCTCTATATAGATCTATCACTAAAGGGGTCACCGGCAGGAGGAAGGAGGTCCTGATTCCTCTATATACAGTCATGGCCGAAATTGTTGGCACCCTTGATATTTCTCCAGGAAATCATGTATTTCTCACGAAACGTATTGCATTAACACATGTTTTGCTATACACATGTTTATTCCCTTTGTGTGTATTGGGACAAAACAAAAAAAGGGAGGAAAGAAAGCAAATTCGACATAATGTCACACAAACCTCCAAAAATGGGCTGGACAAAAGTATTGGCACCCTTTCACAACTGCGGATAAATAAGAATGTTACAAGCATGTGATGCTCCTGTAAACTCACCTGGGGCAAGTAACAGGTGTGGGCAATATAGAAATCACACCTGAAAGCAGATAAAAAGGAGAGACGTTCACTTAACCTTTGCATTGTGTGTCTGTCTGTGCCACACTAAGCATGGACAACAGAAAGAGGAGACGAGAACTGTCTGAGGACCTGAGAACCAAAATTGTGGCAAAATATCAACAATCTCAAGGTTACAAGTCCATCTCCAGAGAACTAGATTTGCCTTTGTCCACAGTGCGCAACATTATCAAGAAGTTTGCAACCCATGGCACTGTAGCTAATCTCCCTGGTCGTGGACGGATGAGGAAAATTGATGAAAGATTGCAACGCAGAATAGTCCGGATGGTGGATAAGCAGCCCCAAACATGTTCCAAAGACATTCAAGCTGTCCTGCAGGCTCAGGGAGCATCAGTGTCAGCGCGAACTATCCGTCGACATTTAAATGAAATGAAACGCTATGGCAGGAGACCCAGGAGGACCCCACTGCTGACACAGAGACATAAAAAAGCAAGACTACAGTTTGCCAAAATGTACTTGAGTAAGCCAAAAGCCTTCTGGGAAAACGTCTTGTGGACAGATGAGACCAAGATAGAGCTTTTCGGTAAAGCACATCATTCTACTGTTTACCGAAAACGGAATGAGGCCTACAAAGAACAAAACACAGTACCTACGGTAAAATATGGTGGAGGTTCAATGATGTTTTGGGGTTGTTTTGCTGCCTCTGGCACTGGGTGCCTTGACTGTGTGCAAGGCATCATGAAATCTGAGGATTACCAAAGGATTTTGGGTCGCACTGTAGGGCCCAGTGTCAGAAAGCTGGGTTTGCGTCCAAGATCCTGGGTCTTCCAGCAGGACAATGACCCCAAACATACGTCAAAAAGCACTCAGAAATGGATGGCAAAGAAGCGCTGGAGAGTTCTGAAGTGGCCAGCAATGAGCCCAGATCTAAATCCCATTGAACACCTGTGGAGAGATCTTAAAATTGCTGTTGGGAAAAGGTGTCCTTCCAATAAGAGAGACCTGGAGCTGTTTGCAAAGGAAGAGTGGTCCAAAATTCCGGGTGAGAGGTGTCAGAAGCTTATTGATGGTTATAGGAAGCGACTGATTTCAGTTATGTTTTCCAAAGGGTGTGCAACCAAATATTAAGTTAAGGGTGCCAATACTTTTGTCCAGCCCATTTTTGGGGTTTTGTGTGACATTATGTCATATTTGCTTTTCTGCCTCTGTTTTATATTTGTTCCAATACATACAAAGGGAATAAACATGTGTATAGCAAAACATGTGTTAATGCAATACCTTTTTTGTGTGAAATACTTGATTTTCAGGAAAAATATCAAGGGTGCCAACAATTTCGGCCATGACTGTAGATCCTATCACTAGAGGGGTCACCGGCAGGAGGAAGGAGGTCCCGATTCCTCTATATAGATCCTATCGCTAGAGGGGTCACCGGCAGGAGGAAGGAGGTCCTGATTCATCTATATAGATCTTTATATCACTAGAGGGGTCACCGGCAGGAGGAAGGAGGTCCCGATTCCTCTATATAGATCCTATCACTAGAGGGGTCACCGGCAGGAGGAAGGAGGTCCCGATTCCTCTATATAGATCCTATCACTAGAGGGGTCACCGGCAGGAGGAAGGAGGTCCTGATTCCTCTATATAGATCCCATCACTAGAGGGGTCACCGGCAGGAGGAAGGAGGTCCTGATTCCTCTATATAGATCCTATCACTAGAGGGGTCACCGGCAGGAGGAAGGAGGTCCTGATTCCTCTATATAGATCCTATCACTAGAGGGGTCACCAGCAGGAGGAAGGAGGTCCTGATTCCTCTATATAGATCTTTATATCACTAGAGGGGTCACCGGCAGGAGGAAGGAGGTCCCGATTCCTCTACATAGATCCTATCACTAGAGGGGTCACCGGCAGGAGGAAGGAGGTCCTGATTCCTCTATATAGATCCTATCACTAGAGGGGTCACCAGCAGGAGGAAGGAGGTCCTGATTCCTCTATATAGATCTTTATATCACTAGAGGGGTCACCGGCAGGAGGAAGGAGGTCCTGATTCCTCTATATAGATCCTATCACTAGAGGGGTCACCGGCAGGAGGAAGGAGGTCCTGATTCCTCTATATAGATCCTATCACTAGAGGGGTCACCGGCAGGAGGAAGGAGGTCCTGATTCCTCTATATAGATCCTATCACTAGAGGGGTCACCGGCAGGAGGAAGGAGGTCCTGATTCCTCTATATAGATCCTATCACTACAGGGGTCACCGGCAGGAGGAAGGAGGTCCTGATTCCTCTATATAGATCCTATCATTAGAGGGGTCACCGGCAGGAGGAAGGAGGTCCTGATTCCTCTATATAGATCCTATCATTAGAGGGGTCACCGGCAGGAGGAAGGAGGTCCTGATTCCTCTATATAGATCCTATCACTAGAGGGGTCACCGGCAGGAGGAGGAAGGAGGTCCTGATTCCTCTATATAGATCCTATCACTAGAGGGGTCACCGTCAGGAGGAAGGAGGTCCTGATTCCTCTATATAGATCCTATCACTACAGGGGTCACCGGCAGGAGGAAGGAGGTCCCGATTCCTCTATATAGATCCTATCACTACAGGGGTCACCGGCAGGAGGAAAGTATGCAGAAATCACATTCCCACCACACTGGCCAACCTATAGCTCTTGGTCTCCATAAATTAGGATTCAGCAAAACCTACTCCCAATAATGTGACTGCTGTGAGAACCTCTGCCTCCGGACATCAGGACCAGGGGCAGACTGACAACTCATGGGGCCCCCCGGGCATTAGGGGATCATGGGGCCCCTGTGTCCTTGCCCAAACTCAAAAAAGCCTATGAAAAAGGTACCAGGGGCATCTCATGGGGCCCCCTACTGACCCCAGGCCCTCGGGCAGTGCCCGAGTTTCCAAATGGTCAGTCCGCCCCTGATTAGGACTCACTTAGATGGCAGGAAGGGGTTAAACTTTAACCAAAGGCAGTTCAGTTTTGGGGCCAATTTCAGATGCCTTGGGTCAAAAGTAGACAGTTGTCCACCAAAAACCTTCATAGAACATTTACCAGGAATGCTGTCTCTTCTCCGACCCTGCTATGTTCAGATCAGGGGCGGACTGACAAATCATGGAGCCCCCGGACAATAGGGGATCATGAGGCCCCTATGTCCTTGCCCAAACTCAAAAAAGCCTATAAAAAAGGTACCAGGGGCATCTCATGGGGCCCCCTACTGACCCCGGGCCCTCGGGCAGTGCCCGAGTTCTCAAATGGTCAGTCCATCCCTGGTTGACATCTACCTACACCTCTCTTCACGTGGAGCCATGGACCTCCTTGACCTCTCCCTCCATTGGACAGTGATGACCCAACCCTCGGGCAGTGCCCGAGTTCCCAAATGGTCAGTCCATCCCTGGTTGACATCTACCTACACCTCTCTTCACGTGGAGCCATGGACCTCCTTGACCTCTCCCTCCATTGGACAGTGATGACCCAACCCTCGGGCAGTGCACGAGATTCCAAATGGTCAGTCCATCCCTGGTTGACATCTACCTACACCTCTCTTCACGTGGAGCCATGGACCTCCTTGACCTCTCCCTCCATTGGACAGTGATGACCCAACCCTCGGGCAGTGCCCGAGTTCTCAAATGGTCAGTCCATCCCTGGTTGACATCTACCTACACCTCTCTTCACGTGGAGCCATGGACCTCCTTGACCTCTCCCTCCATTGGATAGTGATGACCCAACCCTCGGGCAGTGCCCGAGTTTCCAAATGGTCAGTCCGTCCCTGGTTCAGATATTCATATGGAGTCAACACTGAACCTAATGACTAGTACATTGTATGCAATGGCCCGTTGGCCAGCTGAAGAGGCCGGCTGACAACGCTGCTGCTATTTTGAAGGCATCTGCTTAGCGTTGTCAGCCTGCACCAGGAAGTTTGTGCCAAAAAAACCAACAAATTTTTGGATACAGTGAGACATGAGGCCAAACCTACTGAAAACATTCCCTCTAATAGATTGTCTCCATATGAAGCCGATAAATCCCGAGGCATTGGGCCCAGTATTCGTGCCGTCTTCCCTTTCTGTCTTTTTGCATTTCAGACGCAGTAAATGTTTCGGTGATGCTTCCTCCAGGTTATGAAATCCAATAGCAATCCATGTAACGAGCGGATGCGACCCGTCACGTGAGGCCATTAAAGATATGAATCCCTTGAAGAGCAGCTCTCAGGAGGTTATCTCCTCCACCATGGATGGCAGACAGGAGACGAAGGCGAGGGGATATCAGCCGCGCACATTAACAGGGACTGATGGTTCAAATAATGTTTACAAGCCCAGTGCTGACTTCACGTCTGACCTCTGACCCCCATCGGGGGGTAAGTCAGCTCCCAGATTTGTAAATCCTGTCTAAACAAAGTCAAGCGGGAAGACTTTTAATGAATGACTTTCCCTAGGCCGACTTCTGCTGCCCATCCATCAATTTAATGCAGGGCATTCCATGAAGAGGAGGTGGGAATAGAGAGGAGAGTGATGTTGGGACCTGTAAATACCACGTCCTGGGAGAAGGCACCATCCATCATACCTGCCATGGAACCCCAACCTGCCAGGAAAATGGGACTCCCTTTGATGGAGTGGACCTGTCGATGGTATAGCTTTATGCAACTCATTTTCATACACATCTCGTCCAGAACACATCATCGATATGGCTGGAAGTCTGTGGACATCTGATCATCTCACCTACCTATATGGACCTCTGAAGGACTCACTTCAGGTCAGGGGTGGACTGACAACTCATGGGGCCCCCGGGCAATAGGAGATTATGGTGCCCCTGTGTCCTTGCCCAAACTCAAAAAAGCCTATGAAAAGGTACCAGGGGCATCTCATGAGGCCCCATACTGACCCCGGGCCCTCAGGCAGTGGCCGAGTTTCCAAATGGTCAGTCCGCCCCTGGATACAACTGAAAGGATAGAGAGAGATAGTTGATGGTAAGGGGAGGGTTGGAGACAAGGAACCTTTAATTTTCTCTTAGGATTGCCTAGGGAAGATTATATCAGTAGGTGTCCGGGGTGAGTTGAGGAACCCAAATCCTCCCTTGCAAGAATTGGCAACCCAAAATTTCCAAAGGCCCCTCTTCAAGAACCAGTGATGTCAGCGGGAGGAAGCATCTGGAACCCCAAAGTAAGGACTGACAACTCATGGGGCCCCCGGGCAATAGGGGATCGTGGTGCCCCTGTGTCCTTGCCCAAACTCAAAAAAGCCTATGAAAAAGGTACCAGGGGCATCTCATGGGGCCCCCTACTGACCCCGGGCCCTCGGGCGGTGCCCGAGTTTTCAAATGGTCAGTCAGGTGTTTCCATTGAAGGGTATGGCTGGTAAAGCTCTTAAATATAAGAATATTCCTTAACCCCCTTTGCCCCGACGTGGTTTTAGATGCTGGGAGGTGGGGTGGGGTTTGTGATCATGTGACTGTCGTGATTGGCTGTCACAGCTCCCTCATGATCAGAAGGCTCAAATAGACAGCCGGTAACTGTGCTGGGAGCAGGGGAGGACTGACAAATCATGGGGCCCCCGGGCAATAGGGGATCATGGGGCCCCTGTGTCCTTGCCCAAACTCAAAAAAAGCCTATTAAAAAAGTACCAGGGGCATCTCATGGGGCCCCCTACTGACCCCGGGCCCTTTTCCAAATGGCCAGTCCGCCCCTGGCTGGGAGCGCATGGTTCGTTCTTTTCAGAATACCTATATATGTGGCTTCTTGGTGTTAAGGTCCACCTGCCGAGAGCAGTGGTGTATTTAGGTTTTGTGTTGCCCTAGGCAACACAAAAAATGGCGCCCCCCCACCTTGCAGAAAGAGCCTGACATTGACCAAGAGCACCCCTGCCCTCCACCCGAACCTTCCACTACCACTGCCCCCCCATACACCAGCTACCATGGCGAGAGAGAGAAAGACACTCAGCTTCACAGTTCTGGACATCCCCAGGAACGAGAGTCGGACTGTGCATACACCGTCATGAAACCCACAGCATCTTTCGGAACCCACCAGGTCCCCATGCCGCGTGTGACGCTTCTTCCGTCCCTTCTTGCAAGGGGCAGTTCTGCCCCCCCTGAAAAATACCGCCCTAGGCAAATGCCTTGTTTGCCTTGTGGTAAATACATCCCTGGCTGAGAGGCCTTGTATATGCGTCAGGAAGGAGTTAATAGCTACAAAGGATGGAAATACCTTTGCAAACCAAGATATCGCCTTGTAAAAATAGCAATGACATCATCACTGTCCCACACAGATGAGCTATGGGAGGCTCTACCCACTACGGAAGGGGCGGAGATAAGACCAGTCACCCTGCACAAGTTGAGAGAGCAGCAGTGAGCAGTCTTTATTACAGGAAGTCTCGTTATAGATTACTGCACAGATCTGGAAAAAAATACACACAGATCATCAAAATTGAAAAAAGAAGACACATGACCGATGGATTTAGGCGATATTTGCTTGTCCCTGAATTCAGGTTTAATACCCCATCATGCAAAGACATTGTAGACAACTGCGCTCTTCCAACCTTGTGGTAACAGTTTGGTGAAGACCTTTTTCTGTTCCACCATGACTGTCCCCCGTGTACAAAACCAGATCCATCAAGACATGGATGTCCAGTTTGGTGTGAAAGTACTGGAGCGTCCTGATCAGAGCCCTGACCTCAACCCTACTGAACACCTTAGGGATGAACTGGAAAAATCATTTGAAAAGTCTTCTCAACAGTGTGGAGTCCAGAGTTTTGGAATGGGATAGCCAACAAGCTCTGAGCCCTGACTTTAACCCTACTGAGAAGAGTGGAGTCATCTTCACGGCTTGACCAGTTTGGTGAGGAGGAACTTGAGCGTCCTGCACAGAGGCCTGACCTCAACCCTACTGAACACCTTTGAGAATGCTGATGGTGAGCCAGGTCTTCTCATCCAGCAATAATATCAGACCCACCAAATGCTCTTTTGGCTAAATGGGCACACATTCCCACAGACACCCTCCATAATTTTGTGGGAAGCCTTCCTAGAAGAGTGGAGTCATCTTCACGGCTAGACCAGTTTGGTGTGGAGGAACTCGGGTGTCCTGCACAGAGCCCTGACCTCAACCCTACTGAACACCTTTGGGAATGCTGATGGTGAGCCAGGTCTTCTCATCCTGCAATAATATCTGAACTCACCAAATGCTCTTTTGGATAAATAGGCACACATTCCCACAGACACCCTCCATAATTTTGTAGGAAGCCTTCCTAGAAGAGTGGAGTCATCTTCACGGCTTGACCAGTTTGGTGTGGAGGAACTCGGGTGTCCTGCACAAAGCCCTGACCTCAACCCTACTGAACACCTTTGGGAATGCTGATGGTGAGCCAGGTCTTCTCATCCAACACCAGTACCTGACCTCACAATTGGGCACAAATTCCCAGACACACTCCGAAATCTTGTGGAAAGCCTTCCCAGAAGAATGAATGATGTTAGAGCCACATCCATAATAATGCTGATGGTTTGGGAATGGACCATCCAACAAGCCTGTGAATGTGTGATGGTCAGGTGTCCACAAACTACAAATTTACAAAAAAGTATAATCAGGTGGGTTAGGGTGAGATGGGCCATACAGAACCAAAAAGCCTCCTCTGAACCTGTAGGAAGCACACCAGAACCTTCTTAAAAACAAGGTATCTACATATCTCACCTCCATCTTAAATTCCAAAAATAGGAGGTTTGTTCCTCTGTGAAGGTTCTCATTATTCCAGGTCATGGTACACAGAGTAATAGTCATCATTACCTTGTCTTGTTCGGTAATGCTCCAGATGTTTCGTTACTAATCCACATTTTTAACAAGGATAACAATCGTTTTGTAAAAGTCCATCTATGTCAAACTGGACCAACTATCCTTAAAGAGGGCTTGGGGCCTTCAACACCGTCTTTCAGTCACATACCATGCTATTTCCTCTACCCCTTTAGATATGTATTTGGAGCATTTAACTTCAGCCCCATACTTCTTGCCGTTGGATTATGGAAATTAGAACAAGGTGGTTTCACAAATTGTCCCACCTCCCGTAAAATTCTTGGACAATCAACATCTTCCTTGAGACATCCCATGGAGACTGGATTAAGGTGATTGCGTGACCAGTGCCGAGGTATGTTCATGACACCGAGGAAGACACTTGGTTGAGCAGCGAAACGTCTTCAACATTATGGAACGCGCCCAACTGAACATCACCAATTACTACTAGATCTAAGGGTTCGATTCTTCATTTTTTAGGACAGCGGTTGTATTTTCTCATGGTAACCTACGTGGCTATGATTCCTTTGAGTCCTACATGCCCTTTGTAGAGAAGTTATACATGTTCTCGGGGGTTTCAGACTCTCACCTGTATCCGGAGCCTTTGACAAGTAGCCCAGAGGCTGAGGACTCTACAAGTTAACACAATTGTTTCTTGGTGAAAGTCAAACACGGCTCTTCTGATGGTTATCTGTGACACAAGACCAGCATGAAATCCATCACTTGCAGCATTCCTCAGAATCTGTACACTGAAGAGATCATTGAGATAAGTGGAATGTACTCAGATGATGTCAAGGATGCCCATACATGGCCAGATGTTTGAAGGTAATTCGTTTGATTGAAGCGTTGTGTGCGAGAAGTGGATGAGGCCGTGTAAGGGGTTCACCGGAGGGCAAAAAGGAGCACTTTTTGACTGTTGTTACAAATGATCACTTGGGACAAGTGGAGAGCTTTTGACAAAATCGATTTGCCTCAAAATTAACAATTTTGCCACTGGCGAAATTTTTACAGAAATAGACATTTTTAGTTTTTTATTTAGAGGCTGTTTTTTTTTTGTTAATGTATTTGGG
This sequence comes from Staurois parvus, assembly GCF_062004578.1. Lineage (NCBI taxonomy): Eukaryota > Metazoa > Chordata > Amphibia > Anura > Ranidae > Staurois > Staurois parvus. Next base: position 72,606 of record NW_028318794.1, read on the forward strand.
TAGTTTAATTTATTCCATGAATGCTCCTTTGTATTTTTATTTTTTTGTACATTTGTTTTTTTTTCACTGTCTGAATTGTCTTTCTATTGAGGTTAGTGAGAGGCCATTTTTTGCTGCAAGATCCAGGATACCAGGGGCAGACTGACAACTCATGGGGCCCCCGGGCAATAGGGGATCATCGGGCCCCTGTGTCCTTGCCCAAACTCAAAAAAGCCTATGAAAAAGGTACCAGGGGCATCTCATGGGGCCCCCTACTGACCCTGGGCCCTCGGGCAATAGGGGATCATGGGGCCCCTGTGTCCTTGCCCAAACTCAAAAAAGCCTATGAAAAAGGTACCAGGGGCATCTCATGGGGCCCCCTACTGACCCTGGGCCCTCGGGCAGTAGGGGATCATGGGGCCCCTGTGTCCTTGCCCAAACTCAAAAAAGCCTATGAAAAAGGTACCAGGGCATCTCATGGGGCCCCCTACTGACCCCGGGCCCTCAGGCAGTGCCCAAGTTTCCAAATGGTCAGTCCACCCCTGCAGGATACCATGAACAATACCAATTTGAATGGACTTGTAAGGTGCCCATGGACTACACATTGTTAAAAAAAACCCTTCTATGATCAGCTCCCTCAACCCCCACTTTAAATACTTTCTTGGCTCCTCCTTCGATCCAGCCCTGTGCCATCTACAGCAGTGCTCTTCTCTCTCCCTCTTCATACAGGACACAGAGACAGCAGCCATTGGCTCCCGCTGCTGTCAATCAAATCTTGTGAGGAGGGAGCTGGGTTGAGCCACGTTGTGTGTGTCTATGGGCAACCACAGCCCGGCTCGGGAGTGTGCCCACACAAGGCCCCCATAGCACATGGCTTGCTATGGGGGCACTCAGAGAAGAGGAGGAGTCAAGAGTGTGGGTGGAGGACCCAGGAAGAAGAGGTTCAGGGCATTACCATTGCACAGAGCAGGTAAGTATAACATGCTATTTATTTTTTGAAACAAAATTTGCCTTTACAACCACTTTAACACAAATTATTGTGTTCTAATTTTCCCAAATTCACTGCTCACCACCATCTCCGGCTCAACGTCTGTGCTCACAGCCTTCTCCAACTCAACTTTAGTGCCCACTTCTCCAGCCAAAATTCACTGCCCACCACCGTCTCCAGCTCAAATTCAGTTCCCACCATTTTCTCCAGCTCAATTTCTCTTCAGTTCTCCAATTTAAATGTAGTGCCCAACACCTTTTCCAGCTTACGTTTACTGCTCAACACCTTCTTCAGGTCAAATGCACTGCTCACCACCTTCTCCAGGTCAAATGCACTGCTCACCACCTTCTCCAGGTCAAATGCACTGCTCACCACCTTCTCCAGGTCAAATGCACTGCTCACCACCTTCTCCAGGTCAAATGCACTGCTCACCACCTTCTCCAGGTCAAATGCACTGCTCACCACCTTCTCCAGGTCAAATGCACTGCTCACCACCTTCTCCAGGTCAAATGCACTGCTCACCACCTTCTCCAGCTCAACATCAATGCTCACAACTTTCACCTGCTCAACTCCAGTGCTCACAACCTTCCCCCACTTGACTTTAGTGCTCACAACCTTCTCAAACTCAACTTCAGTGCTCACCACCTTCTCCAGATCAACTTCAGTGACAACTTCTGCTAAAATGCACTGTCCACCACCTTCTCCAGCTCAAATCCAGTGCTCACCACCCTCACCAGTTTAAACGTAGTGCCCAACACCTTTTACAGTTCAAGTTTACTGCCCAAAAACTTCTTCAGATCAACTTCACTGCACACCTCCTTTTCCATATCCACTTCACTGGCCACCACCTTCTTCGGATCAACTTCAGTGTCCAACGCCAGATAAAATTCACTGCCAACACCTTATTCAGTTCAAATTAAATGCTCTCCTCCTTCCCCAGATAAAATTCAATGCCCACAATCTTCTCCAGCTCAGATTCAGTACCAACAATCTTCTGCAACTCAACTTCACTGCTCACCACCTTCTCCACATCAACGTCGGTGTCCAGCACTTTTTCCACATAAAATCCACTGCCCACCACCTTCTCCAGCTCAAATTCAGTGCCCACCACCTTCTTCAGCTCAACTTCACTGCTCACCACCTTCTCCACATCAACTTCGGTGTCCAGCACTTTCTCCATAAAAAACCCACTGCCTGCCACCTTCTCCAGCTCAGATTCACTGCCCACAACCTTCTCCACATCAACTTCGGTGTCCAGCACTTTCTCCACATAAAACCCACTGCCCGCCACCTTCTCCAGCTCAAATTCAGTGCCCACAACCTTCTTCAGCTCAACTTCACTGCTCACCACCTTCTCCACATCAACTTCGGTGTCCAGCACTTTCTCCACATAAAACCCACTGCCCGCCACCTTCTCCAGCTCCAATTCAGTGCCCACCACCTTCTTCAGCTCAAATTCACTGCCCGCCACCTTCTCCAGCTCAAATTCAGTGTCCACCACCTTCTTCAGCTCAACTTCACTGGTCACCACCTTCTCCACATCAACTTCGGTGTCCAGCACTTTCTCCACATAAAACCCACTGCCCGCCACCTTCTCCAGCTCCAATTCAGTGCCCACCACCTTCTCCAGCTCCAATTCAGTGCCCACCACCTTCTCCAGCTCCAATTCAGTGCCCACCACCTTCTCCAGCTCAAATTCAGTGCCCACCACCTTCTTCAGCTCAAATTCACTGCCCGCCACCTTCTCCAGCTCAAATTCAGTGCCCACCACCTTCTTCAGCTCCAATTCACTGCCCTCCACCTTCTCCAGCCTAAATGTAGCCCCCACCACCTTTACGAGCTCAAGCTTGCTGCTCACCACCTTCTCCGGGTCAACCTGAACGTTCACCACTTTCCACATCTGAAATTCAGTGCTCACCACATTGTCCTAGATTAAATTCACTGTTAAGCATGTGACCACCACTTTTACAACACTTCCCATCCATCCAACTATTTTCACACAAGTGACACAGCCAAGCTCATACAACTTTGGTCGTTTCATGAATAGGCCCGTCCTTTCCGGCATCAATGTGTAGAGCCATGACCATGTTTTTCCACCCACTGTCCATCAATCAGGGCTTGGGGTACCACCAGGGTAGTTGTGCACACCCAAACCCGTCACTCTTAACAGCCTGCCCTCCAACACCTTCATTGTAAAGACATGGGCATCTTCCCTACATTCTTGTGAAGGTCTCCTCTGCCTGTTCAATGGGGCAGGGAGACCTTTTTTTGGGTTGCAGGAAGGTGCTGCATGTTTTACATGGATGTTGTCTACCAAGGACCTAGGTAAGCTCTTTTGGGATTCAATGCAATATGGGAATGGGAGCCCAATACATCCCCTAAAGTTGACGTAACCCTAAATGGATGACGTTACCTTTGCCCTGTGGACCATGTACCATAAACATTTGCTTTTTACATTGTTTTATCATTTGTTACAGCTCGGTGCTGCTGATCTTCTGCACCCTCTTTGCAGCGACTTTCTCTTTAGATGCACTCCAGAGATGGCTGCATGGGTTTCCTGAAGGTGAGAACAATGGACCATGCCCACGTAATGCAAGTTCCTGTCCTAGGGTGGCAACGCTCACTCGTTATACTGTGTCTTTGGAGGACCAGTATTGTCACCGGTCCTCCAAAGACACAGTATAATGAGTGAACGTTGTCACCCTAGGACAGGAAGCGTTACCTGGTGGGACAATCATGTAAAAATAATAGGAAAAAAGCCAGAAAAAATGTAAACCAAATGCAGCCACCACCATTAATGATTGGCGAACTGCAGTATATCAGATTTTTTTGGTGTTTGGGTTTACATATACTTTAACTTTGGCAACCTTTTTATGGCCTCTTCGTCAAGAGAAGTGTTGGTTAACTGAGTCTCAGCATTGTTAATTCCCCCGCAGTTCCTTCAAATTTATGGCTCTATAATGAGCTCGAGGCTGCCAATAAAAGTAAAGCAGTCAGTTACTTTGCAGAGTCTGTAGCTTTGGTCATACGAATGGTCGGCTTTTCTCTGATGAGCGTTAATAGGCTTTGTTCCATACAGGAAGTGCAATATTCTGGATGTCTTTCTTTTCTAAAGCACCCCCTCCTCCGTCCTGAGGGCATTGTTGGAAAATCTGTTGGGCAATAGTATTGTATTTTAGTCTGTGGAGGAAGAGATGGACTTGTTGGCCCATAGGAGGAAGGGATGGACTTGATGGCCTATAGGTGGAAGGGATGGATTTGATGGCCTATAGGAGGAAGGGACAAACTTGATGGCCAATAGGAGGAAGGGATTGACTTGATGGCTCATAGGAGGAATGGATGGACTTGATGGCCCATAGGAGGAAGGGATGGACTTGATGGCTCATAGGAGAAAGGCATGGACTTGATGGCTCATTGGAGGAAGGGATGGACTTCATGATCTATAGGAGGAACGGATAGACTTGAGACCCTATAGAAGGAACAGATGAACTTGAGGACCCATAGGAGTAATTGACAGATTTGATGGCCCATAGGAGGAAGGGACAGATTTGATGGCTCATAGAAGAAAGAGATGGACTTGATGGCTCATAGGAGGAAGGGATGGACTTGATGGCCCATAGGAGGAAGGGATGGACTTGATGGCCTATAGGAGGAAGGGATGGACTTGATGGCTCATAGGAGGAATGGATGGACTTGATGGTCTATACGAGGAAGGGATGGACTTCATGATCTATACAAGGAAGGGATAGATTTGAGAGCCTATAGAAGGAACAGATGAACTTTAAGGCCCATAGGAGGAATTGACGGGTTTGATGGCCCATAGGAGGAAGGGACAAATTTGATGGCTCATAGAAGGAAGGGATGGACTTGATGGCTCATAAGAGGAAGGATCGGATTTGATAGCTCATAGGAGGAAGGTACGGACTTGATGGCCTATAGGAGGAAGGGACAGACTGAATGGCCCATAGGAGGAAGAGACGGATTTGATGGCCTATAGGAGGATGGGACAGATTTTATGGCTCATAGAAGAAAGGGATGGACTTGATGGCTCATAAGAGTAAGGGACGGATTTGATAGCTCATAGGAGGAATGGACATACTTGATTGCCTATAGGAAGAATGGATGGACTTGATGGTCCATAGGAGAAAGTGCGGACTTGATGGCTCATAGGAGAAGGGACAGACTTGATGGCTCATAGGAGGAAGGGATGGGCTTGACGGCTCATAGGAGGAAGGGATGGACTTGATGGCCCATAGGAGGAAGTAACTGAGTTGATGGCTCAGAGAAGGAAGGGACAGACTTGATGATTATAGGAGGAACTGGTGGACTTGATGGCCCATAGGAGGAAGAGATGGGTTTGATGGCTCATAGGAGGAAGGGACAGACTTAATGGCCCATAGGAGAAAGAGACGGATTTGATGGCCCATAGGAGGAAGAGATAGACTTGATGGCCCATAGGAGGAAGGTATGGACTTGATGACCCATAGGAGGAAGAGACGGATTTGATGGCCCATAGGAGGAAGAGACAGACTTGATGGCCCATATCTCCTGTCAGGGATAAGGTGATCACGGTGTCACCATACACAGACTGAACAAACAGGTTAGACTAGTGTGCCTCCTTTATCACTGAGCTCACCAAATATCATGTTGTCACCCGCGGTGTACGGGTTCCCGTTCCCATTTGTCTGCCGTGAATGCAGGTCATCGATCGGCATATTAATCATGTCAGAAAGGTTTCTGTGTTGGGGTCTTATGATGGCCTATTTCCTGCCGTTGACTAATAACAGAGGAAATACAACATTGGAGGGTCTGCTCCGGGATAGAAGGGGGGCACCAAGTCCTTATTTTTACATAAACAAGTAAATTGGCTGCTGAAAGAGAGCGAGTGCTGGGTGGGAAGAGAGGCATCAATGTGCACAGAAACCCAATCCGAAATATACCGAAAGCTGTTCTCAATTCTAGTCCTCTGGAGGTTCTACAAATATTGTAAAGTGGATAAGCCACCTAAAGAATTTGTTTTCCTTTGTTGACTTGAGTAGGCACCAAAACAAACCACTGTATGCTGGGCCCCTAAGAGCCACATTGTAAGTGCCAAAGGGCCACACGGTCCTTATGCATCCAGTCATTGAAATCTCCTACAAGAGTTGTCATTTTAAATACTTAGGGGGGTTATTTACTAAAACTGGAGGGTGCAGCTCTGCACAGAAACCAATCGGCTTCCAGGTTTTATTGTCAAAGCGTAATTGAACAAAGTGAAGGTAGAGGCTGATTGGCTCCCAGGCACAGCTGCACCAGATTCTAAGTGTTCCAGTTTTAGTTTTCCTGCCATGAAGGTTCCTTGGTCGGGCACTTCCTGTTATAGGGGGACAACGCCTCCCAACTGCGCTCCTGCAATGTCTTGAAGGAATATCCGAAACCAAAACTTTTCTGGATAGAGTAGGGAACGAGTTAAATCCGTGCCAAGTTTACGTTGCCATTGGTATCCCATTGGGGAGGTTTCCCTTCATTCCCTGACCTGCAGACACAGCAGACCTGATTATTTCGTATGTCTTTGTTTAGCCCCGATGAAGAGTTTTGATCCTCGAAACATGTCGCTCTTCTTTATGGAATGCATTTTATGGTGGACTGTTGAGATTAGTGTGGTGCCCTCATTCTTCACTACAGTTCGGTAACTTTTTATGGGAGTCCATTGGGACTCCCTCTGTTGATAAAAAGTGGCCCCTAATATTATATGTAAGTATAGTTCAGCACGCCTATACCCCATGCCCCCCTATACCCTATACCCCATGCCCCCCTATACCCCATGCCCCCCTATACCCTATACCCCATGCCCCCCTATACCCCATGCCCCCCTATACCCTATACCCCATGCCCCCCTATACCCCATGGCCCCCTATACCCTATACCCCATGCCCCCCTATACCCTATACCCATGCCCCCCTATACCCCATGACCCCCTATACCCTATACCCCATGCCCCCTATACCCTATACCCCTTGACCCCCTATTCCCTATACCCCATGCCCCCCTATACCCCATACCCCTTGACCCTCTATACCCTATACCCCATGCCCCCTATACCCCATGCCCCCTATACTCCTTGACCCCCTATACCCCATGCCCCCCTATACCCTATACCCCTTGACCCCCCTATACCCCATGCCCCCTATATCCTATACCCCATGCCCCCCTATACCCAATACCCCATGCCCCCAATACCCCATGCCCCCCTATACCCTATACCCAGTGGTGTATTTAGGTTTTGTGCTGCCCTAGGCAACACAAAAATTGGCACCCCTCTGCAGAAAGAGCCTGACATTGACCAAGAACACCCCTGCCCTCTACCCGAGCCTTCCACTACCACTGCCCCCCATACACCAGCCACCATCCCCCATGGCAAGAGAGAGAGAAAGACACTCACCTTCACAGCTCCGGACATCCCCAGGAACGAGAGTCGGGCTGTGCATACGCCATCATGAAACCCGCAGCATCTCTTGTGTGTCCCTTCTTCCATCCCTTCTTCCAAGGGGAAGTGCTTCGCCCCCCCCCCCCGAAAAATGCTGCCCTAGGCAAATGCCTTGTTTGTCTTGTGGTAAATACACCCCTGCCTATACCCCATGCACAACCTATAGACACAGCAGGAATGGCAAATTGCTTCAAAATAAGGGACTCTTAGTTGTCACCTAAACATTGGAGGATATCATGTTCCGGTGACAAATTTAAGATCTTCGATCTTCTCTCACTCTCCGTGCCCAATCCAATGGTCTCCAATAAAAACCTGACAGGTATTCTAAGCCACCCTACAAGTCCTGCCAAAATCCACCACCACCGATCTGGTCCCACGTCGCCATCTTCCTGGGGAAGAGGCCGTCTCTTCTGGGTTTAAGTAGCCACGGCGTCGCCAGGCCTGCCCCTCTGCTCCTTTTATGAATGGGAGCTGATGCCTCCTGGGATACGTGATGGGCATATCCTAGGAGGCTTTGCAAACATGGCACATTGTTTTGGCCTGGGCCAGAATGGAGGTGGGGGGTGGGTGTTGAATTATGGCCAATATAAAAAAAAGGTAAGAGCAAAAATAAAAAAAGGCGGGTGTAGTTGATGGTGGGAGGCACAGTGGCTTAGTGGTTAGCATGTCTGCCGTGCAGCAATTGGGTCATGGGTTCAATTCCTGACCATGGTGCCTCATGCATGGAGTTTGCATGTTCTCCCTGTGCTTGTGCGGGTTTCCTCCGGGAACTCCGGTTTTCTCCCATACTCCAAAGACATGCTGGAAGGTTAATTGGCTCCTGACTAAATTGTCCTAGTTTCATCCCTGGCCATGCGGGATCTCCTGCATGGTGGGGGTTGGGGAAAGACCTGGCAACCTACCCTGTAAAATAATTGCTAAGAAAATTCATGGAAAAAGTTGCTTACGAGTGATGGTCCATGCAATCGCCAAGGGTCGGATACCACCAGGGGCGGACTGACAACTCATGGGGCCCCTGGGCAATAGGGGATCATGGGGCGTCTGTGTCCTTGCCCAAACTCAAAAAAGCCTATGAAAAAGGCACCAGGGGCATCTCATGGAGCCCCCTACTGACCCCGGGCCCTCGGGCAGTGCCAGAGTTTCCAAATAGTCAGTCCGCCCCTGGATATGACTGAATGGATAGAGAGAGATAGTTGATGGTAAGGGGAGGGTTGGAGACAAGGAACCTTTAATTTTCTCTTAGGATTGCCTAGGGAAGATTTTATCAGTAGGTGTCCGGGGTGAGTTGAGGAACCCAAATCCTCCCTTGCAAGAATTGGCAAACCAAAATTTCCAAAGGCCCCTCTTTGAGAACCAGTGATGTCAGCTGGAGGAAGCATCTGGAACCCTGAAGTAAGGCCCCATGTACACGGGACACTTCTGAACGATGGAAACTGACTGCTGTAAGATGAGTATTTTTTCTGCATTGCAGGGGGTGGGGGCAGCTACTTATGGGGACCTTGCCTTTTAGGACAAGGTCCATTTTGCTTTGTGCCCAGAAATATATTTTCTAGCCCCAAAAGAATAAATCGCAATCATAAACCTCCCCCAATAACTACGCCTAATCCAGAGTGAGATCTCCTACAACGGCTCAGTCTTTAGGTCCTAGTCCTCCACATTGGATGCCATACACACGGCTGTACATTATTCTCTGACTTCATTAGATGCAGAGCTATCAACAGGGGCGGACTGACAACTCATGGGGCCCCCGGGCAATAGGGGATCATGGGGCCCCTGTGTCCTTGCCCAAACTCAAAAAAGCCTATGAAAAAGGTACCAGGGACATCTCATTGGGCCCCCTACTGACCCCGGGCCCTCGGGCAGTGGCCGATTTTCCAAATGGTCAGTCCGCCCCTGGATACGACTGAATGGATAGAGAGAGATAGTTGATGGTAAGGGGTGGGTTGGAGACAAGGTGAGATCTCCTACAACCTACAGTCTTTAGGTCCTAGTCCTCCCCATTGGATGCCATAATGAAAGGGCCACTGTAGTCTCATTGTGACAGGGTGACAACCAGGGGTGGACTGACAACTCCAGATCCTAATCCAGAGTGAGATCTCCTACAACCTACAGTCTTTAGGTCCTAGTCCTCCCCATTGGATGCCATAATGAAAGGGCCACTGTAGTCTCATTGTGACAGGGTGACAACCAGGGCTGGACTGACAACTCCAGATCCTAATCCAGAGTGAGATCTCCTACAACCTACAGTCTTTAGGTCCTAGTCCTCCCCATTGGATGCCATAATGAAAGGGCCACTGTAGTCTCATTGTGACAGGGTGACAACCAGGGGTGGACTGACAACTCCAGATCCTAATCCAGAGTGAGATCTCCTACAACCTACAGTCTTTAGGTCCTAGTCCTCCCCATTGGATGCCATAATGAAAGGGCCACTGTAGTCTCATTGTGACAGGGTGACAACCAGGGGTGGACTGACAACTCCAGATCCTAATCCAGAGTGAGATCTCCTACAACCTACAGTCTTTAGGTCCTAGTCCTCCCCATTGGATGCCATAATGAAAGGGCCACTGTAGTCTCATTGGGACAGGGTGACAACCAGGGGCGGACTGACAACTCCAGATCCTAATCCAGAGTGAGATCTCCTACAACCTACAGTCTTTAGGTCCTAGTCCTCCCCATTGGATGCCATACACACGGCTGTACATTATTCTCTGACTTCATTGGATGCCGAGCTATGAACAGGGGCGGACTGACAACTCCAGATCCTAATCCAGTGTGAGATCTCCTACAACAGGGGTGGACTGACAACTCATGGGGCTCCCAGGGCAATAGGGGGTCATGGGGCTCCTGTGTCCTTGCCCAAACTCAAAAAAGCCTATGAAAAAGGTACCAGGGGCATCTCATGGGGCCCCCTACTGACCCCGAGCCCTCGGGCAGTGCCTGAGTTTCCAAATGGTCAGTCCGCCCCTGGATACGACTGAATGGATAGAAAGAGATAGTTGATGGTAAGGGGAGGGTTGGAGACAAGGTGAGATCTCCTACAACGGCTCAGTCTTTAGGTCCTAGTCCTCCCCATTGGATGCCATACACACGGCTGTACATTATTCTCTGACTTCATTGGATGCAGAGCTATGAAAAGGCCACAGTGGCTCTCTCGGTGACAATTGTAAAACCCATCGAATATCCGAATTTAGAAACATCCTTTTTTTTCCCCCTCTACGTCATCGGATCGCAGTTCTTCCCTCCAGGTGAAAGATGGATTGCTTTCATTTCTCAACGTAATTACTCTTTATTATGCGTTATTTCCCCCCTATCCTCAGAGGAGACGTTCGCGACCTCATATCCTTTCCTTCAATCCCGCGTCAGCCCATGCTCAGGACCGTTTTGTCTTTTCTGACAACAGGCCAGTTTAATTAAAATCTAATTAGTTGCCCGTGACAACCGGTGGCAGACGCTTGACTCATGGAACCAGGCTAAGCTCATTCCCCGGTGTGATGGCTTGGCATGGCATCCTGGCCCGGTTAAGGGTAGCTCCCCCTCTCAAAGCTGTCCAGACCCGGCGTTTCTGTTTGGTGCCTGAGCCAAGTCGGTTCTGTTAAGTGGAATAATTGTGATGTAATTCCCCGTCACTAGATGCTCTGGATATTTTTTTGAATGAGAAGAAATAGGGTTTGTTGAAGGAAAGCCCATTAATGTGAGTTAAACAGACCTTTCGGTGAGTAAATCTTGCGTTGGGCTTGTGTGAAAGTCTCCTGTTTTGTAGAAAGCTCTTCACCGGCTGCCAAATGAGTCTAGCAGTAAAAGGTCTTTAGCTAAGGTCATTACATACATTATTCCAATTGTCTCACCAGACAGGGTGCCAGAGGGCCTAGCAACTCGTATATCTGACTGGTGTTACGGCAAAGCGCGGCCATGCTGCTGCCTTGGTCGGCAATAGGATGGTTAATTATCTTATTCCATCGTCCTCTTGGGCCTCCATTGTCCTCTTGGGCCTCCATTGTCCTCTTGGGCCTCCATTGCTGTGTTGGATCCTAAGATAGTACATACAGTCATGGCCAAAAATCTGGTCCCTCCGGCATTTCTGATAGATAACGCACCACTTCACTCAGAAAACTGTTTCAATTACACAAGTTTCAGCATTCTCATGTTTATTTCTGTGGTTTGTATTGGTATGACACAAAAAAGTAGAGAAACCAAAATCCAATTCCACGCAAAACCCCAAAAATGGACTTGACAAAATTGTTAGCACCCTCAATGTAATATTTGGTCGCACACCCCTTGGAAAAAATAAGTGAAATCTATGGCTTCCTGTAGCCATCAGTGAGATTCTTCCACCTCTCTACTGGAATTTTGGAGCGCTCTTCTTCCACCAACTGCTCCGGGTCTCTCAGATTGGAAGGGTTCCTTTCACCAACTGCTCCGGGTCTCTCAGATTGGAAGGGTTCCTTTCACCAACTGCTCCGGGTCTCTCAGATTGGAAGGGTTCCTTTCACCAACTGCTCCGGGTCTCTCAGATTGGAAGGGTTCCTTTCACCAACTGCTCCAGGTCTCTCAGATTGGAAGGGTTCCTTTCACCAACTGCTCCGGGTCTCTCAGATTGCAAGGGTTCCTTTCACCAACTGCTCCGGGTCTCTCAGATTGGAAGGGTTCCTTTCACCAACTGCTCCGGGTCTCTCAGATTGGAAGGGTTCCTTTCACCAGCTGCTCCGGGTCTCTCAGATTGGAAGGGTTCCTTTCACCAACTGCTCCAGGTCTCTCAGATTGCAAGGGTTCCTTTCACCAACTGCTCCAGGTCTCTCAGATTGGAAGGGTTCCTTTCACCAACTGCTCCGGGTCTCTCAGATTGGAAGGGTTCCTTTCACCAGCTGCTCCGGGTCTCTCAGATTGGAAGGGTTCCTTTCACCAACTGCTCTGGGTCTCTCAGATTGGAAGGGTTCCTTTCACCAACTGCTCCGGGTCTCTCAGATTGGAAGGTTTCCTTTCACCAACTGTTCCGGGTCTCTCAGATTGGAAGGGTTCCTTTCACCAACTGCTCCAGGTCTCTCAGATTGCAAGGGTTCCTTTCACCAACTGCTCCGGGTCTCTCAGATTGGAAGGGTTCCTTTCACCAACTGCTCCAGGTCTCTCAGATTGGAAGGGTTCCTTTCACCAACTGCTCCAGGTCTCTCAGAGTGGAAGGGTTCCTTTCACCAGCTGCTCCGGGTCTCTCAGATTGGAAGGGTTCCTTTCACCAACTGCTCCAGGTCTCTCAGATTGCAAGGGTTCCTTTCACCAACTGCTCCAGGTCTCTCAGATTGGAAGGGTTCCTTTCACCAACTGCTCCGGGTCTCTCAGATTGGAAGGGTTCCTTTCACCAGCTGCTCCGGGTCTCTCAGATTGGAAGGGTTCCTTTCACCAACTGCTCTGGGTCTCTCAGATTGGAAGGGTTCCTTTCACCAACTGCTCCGGGTCTCTCAGATTGGAAGGTTTCCTTTCACCAACTGTTCCGGGTCTCTCAGATTGGAAGGGTTCCTTTCACCAACTGCTCCGGGTCTCTCAGATTGGAAGGGTTCCTTTCACCAACTGCTCCGGGTCTCTCAGATTGGAAGGGTTCCTTTCACCAACTGCTCCGGGTCTCTCAGATTGGAAGGGTTCCTTTCACCAACTGCTCCGGGTCTCTCAGATTGGAAGGGTTCCTTTCACCAACTGCTCCGGGTCTCTCAGATTGGAAGGGTTCCTTTCACCAACTGCTCCGGGTCTCTCAGATTGGAAGGGTTCCTTTCACCAACTGCTCCGGGTCTCTCAGATTGGAAGGGTTCCTTTCACCGACTGCTCCAGGTCTCCCAGATTGGAAGGGTTCCTTTCACCGACTGCTCCAGGTCTCTAAGATTGGATGGGTTCCTTTCACCGACTGCTCCAGGTCTCTAAGATTGGATGGGTTCCTTTCACCAACTGCTCCAGGTCTCTCAGATTGGAAGGGTTCCTTTTCCCAACTGCTGTTTTGAGATCTCTCCACAGGAGCTCTATGGGATGGAGATCTGGACTCATTGATGGCCAGTTCAGTCCTCTCCAGCTGTGATTGGAGTGACTTTTGGGGGTGGGGGGACCCCTGTCTCAGCTCCCCATATCCCTATTATGTGTAAGTCACCCTGTGCCTGTTAGGGGTACAGGGTGGAATGTTCTAATATTGGGGTGGGGGGGTGTTCATTGTTCACTGTCATGCGGCTGCATCCCATTCTTCTATTGTGTGTCTTGCTTGGGAGAAAACTATTATGGGATGTATGGGTTTATGTATTGTCTACTGTCACCGGGTATATCCCATTGTTCTATTGTGTGTCTTTCTTGGGAGCAAACTATTATGGGATGTATGGGTTTGTGTATTGTCTACTGCCAAGTGGTGTATCCCATTGTTCTATTGTGTGTCTTTCTTGGGAGCAAACTATTATGGGATGTATGGGTTTGTGTATTGTCTACTGCCAAGTGGTGTATCCCATTGTTCTATTGTGTGTCTTGCTTGGGAGCAAACTATTATGGGATATATGTGTGTGTACTGGCTTGGTGGGGGTGTTTCCAGCAGCCCTTCCCCCTGATGGGACGGCCTGCTGATGTGTTTCTTGTTACTGGGTGTATTTCCCCACCCTGTGTATATATCTTGTATCCGTGTTAAAATAAAGCAGTCTATCTCCTGGAATCCTTCATGTCTGGTGCTATCTCCTCTTGTATGGTCAGCGGTGGTGTCTGTGGATCTGTGTTCGGACAGGGAAGCAGGAGTCTAACAGAAATACCCTAGTGCAGTCGGGGTCCGGTTCCATTACACCAGCACTTTGTCTGAAACCATTTCTGGGGGCTTTTTGACGTGTGCTTTGGGTCATTGTCCTGCTGGAAGACCCATAACCTCTGACGGAGACCCAACCTTCTGACACCGGGCCCTACATTGCACCCCGGAGTTCTTTGGTTGTCTTCAGATTTCATGATGCCACAACGGTGCAGGAATTGGGTGATGTGAGATGGGAAGGTGCAGGAATTGGGGTGATCTGAGGGGTGAAGGTGCAGGAATTGGGTGATGTGAGATGGGAAGGTGCAGGAATTGGGTTGATCTGAGGGGTGAAGGTACAATAATTGGGTGATGTGAGATGGGAAGGTGCAGGAAATGGGGTGATCTGAGGGGGGAAGGTGCAGGAATTGGGTGATGTGAGATGGGAAGGTGCAGGAATTGGGGTGATTTGAGGGGTGAAGGTGCAGGAATTGGGTGATGTGAGATGTGAAGGTGCAGAAATTGGGGTGATCTGAGGGGTGAAAGTGCAGATATTGGGTGATGTGAGATGTGAAGGTGCAAGAATTGTGGTGATGTAATGTGAAGGTACAGGAATTGGGGTGATCTGAAATGGGAAGATGTAGGAATTGTGGTTATCTAAAGAGTGAAAGTGCAGGAATTGGGGTGATGTGAGGTGTGAAGGAGCAGAAATTGGAGGGATGTGAGATGGGAAGGTGCAGACACTGGATTTATCTGAGATGTGAAGGTGTAAGAAATGGGGTGGGGTGATCTGAGGGGTGAAGATGCAGCAATTGGGGTAAGGTGAGATGGGAAGGTGCAGGCACTGGACTGATCCATGTGAAGGTGCAGGAATTGGGGTGATTTGAGGGGTGAAGGTGCAGGAACTGGGGTGATGTGATATGTGACAGTGCAAGAATTGGGGTGATCTGAGATGCAAAGGTGCAGGAATTGGGGTCATCTGAGGTGTGAAGGTGCAGGAATTGGGGTAATCTGAGGTGTGAAGATGTAGGAATTAGGAAATGGGGTGATATGAGATGGGAAGGTGCAGGAATTGGGGTGATGTGAATTGTGAAGGTACAGGTACTGGGGTGACCTGAGATGGTATGGTGCAGGAATTGGGGTGATCTGAGGTATGAAGTTGTAGGAATTGGGGTGATCTGAGATGTGAAGGTGCAGGAATTGGGAGTATTCTGAACTCTGAAGGTGCAGGAATTGGGGTGACTTGAGATGAGAATGTGCAGGAACTGGGGTGACCAGAGATGGGAAAGTGCAGGAAATTGGGTGACCTTAGATGGAAAGGTGTAGGAATTGGGGTAATGTGAGGTGTGAAGATATAGAAATTGGGGTGATGTGAGGTGTGAAGGTGCAGGAATTGGGATGATGTGAAGTATGAAGGAATTGGGGTAATGTGAGGTGTGAAGATGCAGGAATTGGAGTGTTCTGAGATGTGAAGGTGCAGGAATTGGGATGTAGTGAAGTATGAAGGAATTGGGGTGACCTGAGATGAGAAGGTACAGGAATTGAGGTGATATGAAGTGTGAAGGTGCAGGAATTGGGGTGATCAGAAGTGTGAAGGTGCAGGAATTGGGGTGATCAGAAGTGTGAAGGTTCAGGAATTGGGGTGATCAGAAGTGTGAAGGTGCAGGAATTGCGGTGATATGAGGTGTGAAGGTGCAGGAATTGGGGTGATCTGAGGTGTGAAGGTGCAGAAATTGGGGTGATATGAGGTGTGAAGGTGCAGGAATTGGAGTGATGTGAGGTGTGAAGGTGCAGGAATTTAGATGTGGTGAAGTATGAAGGAATTGGGGTGATCAGAAGTGTGAAGGTGCAGAAATTGGAGTGATGTGAGGTGTGAACGTGCAGGAATTGGGGTGATCTGAGATGGGAAGGTGCAAGAACTGGGGTGACCTGAGATGGGAAGGTGCAAGAACTGGGGTGACCTGAGATGGGAAGCCACAATAATTGGGGTGATGTGAGGTGTGAAGGAATTGGGGTGACCTGAGATGGTGAGGAGCAAGAATTGGGGTGATGTGAGGTGTGAAGGAATTGGGGTGATCTGAGATGAGAAGGTGCAGGAATTGAGGTGATATGAGGTGTGAAGGTGCAGGAATTGGGGTGATGTGAGGTGTGAAGGTGCAGGAATTGGGGTGATGTGAGGTGTGAAGGCACATAAATTGGGGCAATGTGAGGTGTGAAGGAATTGGGGTGACCTGAGATGGTGAGGAGCAAGAATTGGGGTGATATGAGGTGTGAGGGCACATAAATTGGGGCGATGTGAGGGCACATAAATTGGGGTGATGTGAGATGTGTATAAATCTGGCGTGGTTGAATAAGGTGACTATCCCACTTACTGAACGGTTGGCACCGCTGCCTCTTATCCACAACATCATCCAAGACGACTTCTACAGCCCAACTTCCTTCCCTTTTTTGTATCCATGGTTGTCAGTATCGGGTCTCCTGGTCCGTACGATCCTGCTTGGTGTTTTTTCTAGTTTTTCCTGCTTTTCGGATCCTGTTTGGTCCATCTGTTGGGCACCTGGAGCTCAGAGCTCATCCCACACAGCAAAGATGTGAGCGGACCCCCCAGAAGAGCGTGAGCAGGAAATTGGGATGAGGGACGTGAAGGATAAACATGGTGTCCATCCAAGGATCAGGACACAAGTCTGAGGAGTCGTTGTCCTCCCATCCAGCATCTGCCTGCTGTTTATACAGTAAGTGAGTGGGAGCGCCGTAAACAGCGGCCAGGCGGGAGATGAATGGGATACAAGAGGTGACCTCCCCCGCTGTTTTATTATATTTTCATGGTATCAGGACTTGAGTCCGAACCCAGCACTTGGGATGAGCGGGATGATCACCGACACTCTCAGTATGGGTCACTCCGCTGTTTAATGAAGATTTGGTTAAAAAAACAATACATTGGGGATGCATGTGGGGTCGTTTAGTACATATTTTATTTATGGCCTCATTTATAATGGAGAGCAGATATTGCTATCTTCTGTACTTTTCATCGGACTTTCCCAACATCTGCACTCCAGAGGAACCCATTAAATTATTGGGGATCAGTGGGAAGAATGTCCCTTACATTGGAGGTCAGTGGGAAGAATGTCCCTTACATTGGAGGTCAGTGGGAAGAATGTCCCCTACATTGGGGGTCAGTGGGAAGAATGTCCCTTACATTGGGGGTCAGTGGGAAGATCGTCCCTTACATTGGGGGTCAGTGGGAAGAATGTCCCTTACATTGGGGGTCAGTGGGAAGATCGTCCCTTACATTGGGGGTCAGTGGGAAGAATGTCCCTTACATTGGGGGTCAGTGGGAAGAATGTTCCTTACATTGGTGGTCAGTGGGAAGAATGTCCCTTACATTGGTGGTCAGTGGGAAGAATGTCCCTTACATTGGGGGTCAGTGGGAAGAATGTCCCTTACATTGGGGG
Organism: Staurois parvus; assembly: GCF_062004578.1. Lineage (NCBI taxonomy): Eukaryota > Metazoa > Chordata > Amphibia > Anura > Ranidae > Staurois > Staurois parvus. Next base: position 90,221 of record NW_028318794.1, read on the forward strand.
TCAGTGGGAAGAATGTCCCTTACATTGGGGGTCAGTGGGAAGAATGTCCCTTACATTGGGGGTCAGTGGAAAGAATGTCCCTTACATTGGGGGTCAGTGGGAAGAATGTCCCTTACATTGGGGGTCAGTGGGAAGAATGTCCCTTACATTGGGGGTCAGTGGGAAGAATGTCCCTTACATTGGGGATCAGTGGGAAGAATGTCCCTTACATTGGGGGTCAGTGGGAAGAATGTCCCTTACATTGGTGATCAGTGGGAAGAATGTCCCTTACATTGGGGATCAGTGGGAAGAATGTCCCTTACATTGGTGGTCAGTGGGAAGAATGTCCCTTACATTGGTGATCAGTGGGAAGAATGTCCCTTACATTGGGGGTCAGTGGGAAGAATGTCCCTTACATTGGGGGTCAGTGGGAAGAATGTCCCTTACATTGGGGGTCAGTGGGAAGAATGTCCCTTACATTGGGGGTCAGTGGGAAGAATGTCCCTTACATTGGTGGTCGGGGGAAGAATGTCCCTTACATTGGGGGTCAGTGGGAAGAATGTCCCTTACATTGGGGATCAGTGGGAAGAATGTCCCTTACATTGGGGGTCAGTGGGAAGAATGTCCCTTACATTGGGGGTCAGTGGGAAGAATGTCCCTTACATTGGGGGTCAGTGGGAAGAATGTCCCTTACATTGGTGGTCGGGGGAAGAATGTCCCTTACATTGGTGGTCAGTGGGAAGAATGTCCCTTACATTGGTGGTCGGGGGAAGAATGTCCCTTACATTGGTGATCAGTGGGAAGAATGTCCCTTACATTGGTGGTCAGTGGGAAGAATGTCCCTTACATTGGTGGTCAGTGGGAAGAATGTCCCTTACATTGGGGGTCAGTGGGAAGAATGTCCCTTACATTGGGGGTCAGTGGGAAGAATGTCCCTTACATTGGTGGTCGGGGGAAGAATGTCCCTTACATTGGGGGTCAGTGGGAAGAATGTCCCTTACATTGGGGATCAGTGGGAAGAATGTCCCTTACATTGGGGGTCAGTGGGAAGAATGTCCCTTACATTGGGGGTCAGTGGGAAGAATGTCCCTTACATTGGTGATCAGTGGGAAGAACGCCCCTTACATTGGGGGTCAGTGGGAAGAATGTCCCTTACATTGGGGGTCAGTGGGAAGATCGTCCCTTACATTGGGGGTCAGTGGGAAGAATGTCCCTTACATTGGGGGTCAGTGGGAAGAACGTCCCTTACATTGGGGGTCAGTGGGAAGAATGTCCCTTACATTGGGGGTCAGTGGGAAGAATGTTCCTTACATTGGTGGTCAGTGGGAAGAATGTCCCTTACATTGGTGGTCAGTGGGAAGAATGTCCCTTACATTGGGGGTCAGTGGGAAGAATGTCCCTTACATTGGGGGTCAGTGGGAAGAATGTCCCTTACATTGGTGGTCGGGGGAAGAATGTCCCTTACATTGGGGGTCAGTGGGAAGAATGTCCCTTACATTGGGGATCAGTGGGAAGAATGTCCCTTACATTGGGGGTCAGTGGGAAGAATGTCCCTTACATTGGGGGTCAGTGGGAAGAATGTCCCTTACATTGGTGATCAGTGGGAAGAACGCCCCTTACATTGGGGGTCAGTGGGAAGAATGTCCCTTACATTGGGGGTCAGTGGGAAGATCGTCCCTTACATTGGGGGTCAGTGGGAAGAATGTCCCTTACATTGGGGGTCAGTGGGAAGATCGTCCCTTACATTGGGGGTCAGTGGGAAGAATGTCCCTTACATTGGGGGTCAGTGGGAAGAATGTTCCTTACATTGGTGGTCAGTGGGAAGAATGTCCCTTACATTGGTGGTCAGTGGGAAGAATGTCCCTTACATTGGGGGTCAGTGGGAAGAATGTCCCTTACATTGGGGGTCAGTGGGAAGAATGTCCCTTACATTGGGGGTCAGTGGGAAGAATGTCCCTTACATTGGGGGTCAGTGGAAAGAATGTCCCTTACATTGGGGGTCAGTGGGAAGAATGTCCCTTACATTGGGGGTCAGTGGGAAGAATGTCCCTTACATTGGGGGTCAGTGGGAAGAATGTCCCTTACATTGGGGGTCAGTGGGAAGAATGTCCCTTACATTGGTGGTCAGTGGGAAGAATGTCCCTTACATTGGGGGTCAGTGGGAAGAATGTCCCTTACATTGGTGGTCAGTGGGAAGAATGTCCCTTACATTGGGGGTCAGTGGGAAGAATGTCCCTTACATTGGGGGTCAGTGGGAAGAATGTCCCTTACATTGGTGGTCAGTGGGAAGAATGTCCCTTACATTGGGGGTCAGTGGGAAGAATGTCCCTTACATTGGGGGTCAGTGGCAAGAATGTCCCTTACATTGGGGGGTCACAGGAAGAATGTCCCTTACATTGGTGATCAGTGGGAAGAATGTCCCTTACATTGGAGGTCAGTGGGAAGAATGCCCCTTACATTGGGGGTCAGTGGGAAGAATGTCCCTTACATTGGTGGTCAGTGGGAAGAATGTCCCTTACATTGGTGATCAGTGGGAAGAATGTCCCTTACATTGGGGGTCACAGGAAGAATGTCCCTTACATTGGTGGTCAGTGGGAAGAATGTCCCTTACATTGGGGGTCAGTGGGAAGAATGTCCCTTACATTGGTGATCAGTGGGAAGAATGTCCCTTACATTGGGGGTCAGTGGCAAGAATGTCCCTTACATTGGGGGGTCACAGGAAGAATGTCCCTTACATTGGTGATCAGTGGGAAGAATGTCCCTTACATTGGAGGTCAGTGGGAAGAATGCCCCTTACATTGGGGGTCAGTGGGAAGAATGTCCCTTACATTGGTGGTCAGTGGGAAGAATGTCCCTTACATTGGTGATCAGTGGGAAGAATGTCCCTTACATTGGGGGTCACAGGAAGAATGTCCCTTACATTGGGGGTCACAGGAAGAATGTCCCTTACATTGGTGGTCAGTGGGAAGAATGTCCCTTACATTGGTGGTCAGTGGGAAGAATGTCCCTTACATTGGGGGTCAGTGGGAAGAATGTCCCTTACATTGGTGGTCAGTTGGAAGAATGTCCCTTACATTGGTGGTCAGTGGGAAGAATGTCCCTTACATTGGGGGTCAGTGGGATGAATGCCCCTTACATTGGTGGTCAGTGGGAAGAATGTCCCTTACATTGGGGGTCAGTGGGAAGAATGTCCCTTACATTGGGGGTCAGTGGGAAGAATGTCCCTTACATTGGGGGTCAGTGGGAAGAATGTCCCTTACATTGGGGGGTCGGTGGGAAGAATGTCCCTTACATTGGTGATCAGTGGGAAGAATGTCCCTTACATTGGGGGTCAGTAAGAAGAATGTCCCTTACATTGGGGGTCAGTGGGATGAATGCCCCTTACATTGGTGGTCAGTGGGAAGAATGTCCCTTACATTGGTGGTCAGTGGGAAGAATGTCCCTTACATTGGGGGTCAGTGGGAAGAATGTCCCTTACATTGGGGGTCAGTGGGAAGAATGTCCCTTACATTGGGGGTCAGTGGGAAGAATGTCCCTTACATTGGTGGTCAGTGGGAAGAATGTCCCTTACATTGGGGGTCAGTGGGAAGAATGTCCCTTACATTGGTGGTCAGTGGGAAGAATGTCCCTTACATTGGGGGGTCACAGGAAGAATGTCCCTTACATTGGGGGTCAGTGGGAAGAATGTCCCTTACATTGGTGATCAGTGGGAAGAATGTCCCTTACATTGGTGGTCAGTGGGAAGAATGTCCCTTACATTGGTGGTCAGTGGGAAGAATGTCCCTTACATTGGGGGGTCAGTGGGAAGAATGTCCCTTACATTGGGGGTCAGTGGGAAGAATGTCCCTTACATTGGTGATCAGTGGGAAGAATGTTACTTACATTGGGGGTCAGTGGGAAGAATGTCCCTTACATTGGTGGTCAGTGGGAAGAATGTCCCTTACATTGGGGGTCAGTGGGAAGAATGTCCCTTACATTGGTGATCACTGGGAAGAATGTCCCTTACATTGGGGGGTCACAGGAAGAATGTCCCTTACATTGGGGGTCAGTGGGAAGAATGTCCCTTACATTGGTGGTCAGTGGGAAGAATGTCCCTTACATTGGGGGTCAGTGGGAAGAATGTCCCTTACATTGGAGGTCAGGGGGAAGAATGTCCCTTACATTGGTGATCAGTGGGAAGAATGTCCCTTACATTGGAGGTCAGGGGGAAGAATGTCCCTTACATTGGGGGTCAGTGGGAAGAATGTCCCTTACATTGGGGGTCAGTGGGAAGAATGTCCCTTACATTGGGGGTCAGTGGGAAGAATGTCCCTTACATTGGGGGGTCACAGGAAGAATGTCCCTTACATTGGTGATCAGTGGGAAGAATGTCCCTTACATTGGGGGTCAGTGGGAAGAATGTCCCTTACATTGGAGGTCAGTGGGAAGAATGTCCCCTACATTGGTGATCAGTGGGAAGAATGTCCCTTACATTGGGGGTCACAGGAAGAATGTCCCTTACATTGGGGGTCACAGGAAGAATGTCCCTTACATTGGGGGTCAGTGGGAAGAATGTCCCTTACATTGGTGGTCAGTGGGAAGAATGTCCCTTACATTGGTGGTCAGTGGGAAGAATGTCCCTTACATTGGTGATCAGTGGGAAGAATGTCCCTTACATTGGTGGTCAGTGGGAAGAATGTCCCTTACATTGGTGATCAGTGGGAAGAATGTCCCTTACATTGGTGATCAGTGGGAAGAATGTCCCTTACATTGGGGGTCAGTGGGAAGAATGTCCCTTACATTGGGGGTCAGTGGGAAGAATGTCCCTTACATTGGGGGTCAGTGGGAAGAATGTCCCGTACATTGGGGGTCAGTGGGAAGAATGTCCCTTACATTGGGGGTCAGTGGGAAGAATGTCCCTTACATTGGGGGTCAGTGGGAAGAATGTCCCTTACATTGGTGGTCAGGGGGAAGAGTGCCCCTTACATTGGTGGTCAGCCTACAAACTAAGGACAATCCCATTTGAGAGATACACAATGGAATCAAAAGACAGAACACTAAACTATCATCTGAAAACTCTATAACCCTTTATTGTTGATAGTCCTATGACAACAGGAATAAAAGCAGCAGCCAACATGTTTCAGGGGAAAGACCTCCCCCTTCGTCAGGACAGGGACTTGTATTCAAAGCACTGGTATGTGGAGCTCTAACACCAATATTTTGAATACAGGTCAAATGAGACTGCAAGACTATGTCGTTCAAGAGAGGTCGTCCTGTGTGAGACTCTCTGGGAAGTCCATTTAGAAAACAATATTTAAGCCCTGATGAAGGGGAGGTCTTGACCCTGAAACTTGTTGGCTACTGAGGTTCTTTCTGTTGTCATATCACAAAAAAGGATTATGGGCATTATCATGGAGATCACGTGTGTCATACCACCGGCTCTGACAAATGGTGTTGGCCCCAGAAGCAGCCAGGAGCCGTCAATCAGCAACCGCTCAACTAATCCCTAGCAGCCTCTGGAGGAAACCCCTCCACAGAATCTTGGCTAGGAAAGTTGGCTAGGAAATGTTGCATACCATGGCCCGCCCCTTTAAAAATGTGGGCTGCGGTATCTTTTGGCGTTCTCACTCTTTAGCGCAACAGAGATCTATGACTGGAGGTCATGTGACCTTGACCTTTTTTTTTTACAACTCTCTTCCTTTTTTTTGGCCATATCATTGCTTTTCACTATCAGAAGCTCTGGTGAATACTGGCTAGTGCTTAGACCCTGCTTCTGGGGTTCCTTCACTTAGACCTCGCACCTCGGCACCTTGGGTTCCTTGACTTAGACCCCACACCTGGGGTGAGTCTGCGGCATCTCCCAGGTTTTTCTGCTCATGTTCTTATCCTCCTGGTTGGTGGGAACCTCTTGACTGCTATAGCTACTGGTCTCTGACCATGTCCCCTTTTTTTTCTGGCCATACCATTGCTTTCCACCAGCAGAAGCTCTGGTGAATACGGGTTAGTGCTTAGACCCTGCATCTCGGGTTCCTTCACTTAGACCTCGCACCTTGGCACCTCAGATTCCTAGACTTAGACCCCACACCTCGGGTGAGTCTGCGGCATCTGCCAGGTTTATCTGCTCATGTTCTTATCCTCCTGGTTGGTAGGAACCTCTTGACTGCTATAGCTACTGGTCTCTGACCCCTTTTTTTTTGGCCATATCATTGCTTTCCACCATCAGAAGCTCTGGTGAATACGGGTTAGTGCTTAGACCCTGCATCTCGGGTTCCTTCACTTAGGCCTCACACCTTGGCTCCTCAGGTTCCTAGACTTTGACCCCACACCGTGGGTGAGTCTGAGGCATCTGCCAGGTTTATCTGCTCATGTTCTTATCCTGCTGGTTGACTGCTATAGCTACTGGTCTCTGAACCTGACCCCCTTTCTTTTTGGCCATACCATTGCTTTCTAAATAGCCTCAGTAGGCCCCATTTTGACTAGCACTTAAGGCCCAACTGCCTCCTCCTCAAGCTGCAGTGGCAGCGAAGAGGAGAGCTCACCGGCTTGCGACAAAAATCGCCAATGCGTTTCACCAAAATTGGGTTTGCCTACCGGGATCAAGCCAATTTTGGTGAAACGCATCCAGAAGGGGTGGTCTTTAGGTGGGGACATCATCGGTGCAGCTACATATTGATGATGGCTAAATAAACGCCTGGAGGAGCAAAACCTTTCAAACTTTTGTTGAAATTTCTGAGAAATGAAAATTCTCGGATTCGCTCCTTCCTACCCTTACGAAAGTTGTCTTCCACTTTAAACAAAATGATTACAGCGTAGCCAAAGTTTGTTACTGGATGGATACAGATATTTTGCGTTTTTTTTGGCGGCTGTGAAGGTCCCCCTCCCGTCACACACCCAACTATACAACTGGAAGTTGTCTTGTTATACAATGCTCTTTTTGTTGTTCGTGGACCTTCGAGGACTTTTTTTTTATTTTTGAAAGGCTCAGCAGATGCCTAGGAGCCCCGATCTACAGAGAAAACATCAATGATGATGATTCTGTCCTAGAGATCAGAGGTGGACGACTTTACTGATGTAGCAGGCTTCATGTTCGACCCCTGAAACCACCTAAGGGGTATGTAGGTAGGTGGATGGGTGATGGTGCTCCTCCTACGGGTCAGGTACACCGGGAAGTGATACACCAATCCAGTAATTGCTAAACCACTTTCTGCTGTCCTTTCATATTAAGCAGCGGTTTATTCTAGGTCAGGGGGTGTCAGGACCGGGAGCTGAACCCGCGACCTCTGCTGTATATGGCAGTAGATCTTCTTGCTGAGCCAATCTGGTTTGTTTCTGGTGAACCTTGAACTCCTTGCTCCTCCCATGAACTTCCTATTTAAGAAATGCTATTGCACTTCCTGTTTATCAGATTATTGTGCTCTCTCCAGCCAATAACTTGCTCCTTTCATTCCTAGTGCTGTCCATATCTTCATTACCACTTGTTACCGACCTTTGGCGTGTTCCTTGACTACACTTCTGCTTGATCCCAACCTGCAGCCACTTATTACAGACCTTTGGCGTGTTCCTTGACTACACTTCTGCTTGATCCCAACCCACAACCATTTGTTGCCGACTTTTGGCTTGTTCCTTGACTACACTTCCACTTGATCCCAACTTGCAACCACTTGTTACAAAGCTTTGGCTTGATCCTTGACTATACTTCTGCTTGATCCTAACCTGCAACCACTTGTTACCAACCTCTGGCTTGTTCCTTGACTACACTTCTGCTTGATCCCAACCCACAACCATTTGTTACCAACTGTTGGCGTGTTCCTTGACTACACTTCTGCTTGATCCCAACCTGCAACCACTTGTTACCGACCATTGGCTTGTTCCTTGACTACACTTCTGCTTGATCCCAACCCACAGCCACTTGTTACCAACTTTTGGTTTGTTCCTTGACTACACTTCTGCTTGATCCCAACCCACAACCACTTGTTACCAACCTTTGGCTTGTTCTTTGACTAGACTTCCGCTTGTTCCCAACCCACAACCACTTGTTACCAACCTTTGGCTTGTTCCTTGACTACACTTCTGCTTGATCCCAACCCACAACCACTTGTTACCAACCTTTGGCTTGTTCCTTGACTACACTTCTGCTTGATCCCAACCCACAACCACTTGTTACCAACCTTTGGCTTGTTCCTTGACTACACTTCCACTTGTTCCCAACTTGCAACCACTTGTTACCGACCTTTGGCTTGTTCCTTGACTACACTGATTGATCTCTACCTGCTACATCTGTTACCCAACCCCGGTTTGCTCACCTCCTCGTGGGGCGATCCCGAGGACCATGACCTGGCATTAGCATGCAGCAAAACCCATCTCCACCATCAGAAGCTCTGGTGAATACCGACTGCAAGACTATGTCGTTCAAGAGAGGTCGTCCTCTGTGAGACTCTCAGGGAAGTCCATTAGAAAACTATATTTAAGCCCTGATGAAGGAGAGGTCTTGCCCCCGAAACTCGTTGGCTACTGAGGTTCTTTCTGTTGTCATATCACAATAAAGGATTATGGGCATTATCATGGAGATCACTGGTGTCATACTACCGGCTCTGACAAATGGTATTGGCCCCAGAAGCAGCCAGGAGCCGTCAATCAGCAATTGCTCAAGGAATCCCTAGCAGCCTCTGGAGAAACCCCTTCCACAGAATCTTAGCTAGGAAAGTTGTCTAGGAAATGTTGCATACCATGGCCCGCCCCTTTAAAAATGTGGGCTGCGGTATCTTTTGGCGTTCTCTCTATTAAGCGCAACAGAGATCTATGACTGGAGGTCATGTGACCTTGACTTTTTTTTTTACAACTCTCTTCTTTTTTTTTGGCCATACCATTGCTTTCCACCATCAGAAGCTCTGGTGAATACCGGCTAGTGCTTAGACCCTGAATCTCGGGTTCCTTCACTTAGACCTCGCACCTCGGCACATCGGGTTTGTTGACTTAGACCCCACACCTTGGGTGAGTCTGCGGCATCTGCCAGGTTTATCTGATCATGTTCTTATCCTCCTTTTTGGTGGGAACCTCTTGACTGCTATAGCTACTGGTCTCTGACCCCTTTTTTTTGGGACATACCTTTGCTTTCCACCATCAGAAGCTAGTGCTTAGACCCTGCTTCTGGGGTTCCTTCACTTAGACCTCGCACTTCGGCACCTTGGGTTCCTTGACTTAGACCCCACACCTGGGGTGAGTCTGTGGCATCTGCCAGGTTTTTCTGCTCATGTTCCTATCCTGCTGGTTGGTGGGAACCTCTTGACTGCTATAGCTACTGGTCTCTGACCCTGTCCCCTTTTTTTTTGGCCATACCATTGCTTTCCACCATCAGAAGTTTTGGTGAATACGGGCTAGTGCTTAGACCCTGAATCTCGGGTTCCTTCACTTAGACCTTGCACCTTGGCACCTTGGGTTCCTTGACTTAGACCCCACACCTGCGGCATCTGCCAGGTTTATCTGCTCATGTTCCTATCCTGCTGGTTGGTAGGAACCTCTTGACTGCTATAGCTACTGGTCTCTGAACCTGACCCCTGACCGTGAGAGGGGGAGCCAAAAATAGGACTAAGCTATCGTCTGCTCTGGGCTCTGGATGCCATTTTGGGACAGCATGTGCCATAAATTGTTGCCGAATTTCTGCAAGATGTATCAGCCATCTTGGGGCACAGGAAGTCTGTATATAGTCTTCCTGTGTCATCCCAGGGTCCTATAGTGGGAAGTTTTAAGTAACGACATGACTGTTTTGTAGTTAGTGCTCTGATCCTGCCTTACCCTTACAGTCCAAGCTGGGGGACCCCAGGAGAGTGAACAAACCCGGAGGAGGGGCAGAGAGCATTGCCAGGAGCAGTCCTCCATGGAATGAGCGGCTTCCCATTGTAGGACCTTATCGTGTCGTGAAATACCTACTGTAGAACCCCCCCTGACATGGTGGCACATCCAGAGGCAGGGGCAGGCCAGCATTTCACCCCAGGGTCCATGGCTAAATTGTGAAAGCACATTGGGCACCAGTCCCTTTTGCCTTTTTGAAGACTTGTTGCAGAACAATGAAGGAGGTGGGGGTTAGGGGTCCCAGATACCATAGCCGATCACTGACAGACTCTCCAGATCCATATCAAGCTTCACAGTGCCAGAACCTTTAATCAGACCCGACGACACCATAGGCAGCAGGAGCGGACTGACCATTCGAGCACTTGGGCCTAGGGCCAGTAGGGGGCCCCATGAAATGCCCTGGTACCTTTTTTGTAGGCTTTTTTGAGTTTGGGAAAGGACACAGGGGCCCCATGATCCCCTATTGCCCGGGGGCCCCATGAGTTGTCAGTCCGCCCCTGGTAGGCAGTAACTTAGCTGGTCCACAGACTCTTTATTTAATAGGTTCAGGATGTCCTCCAAGCAAAACACCAAGACCTTCTGAGAAACCAGTGTTCTTGTTGGCTTACTCCAGCAAGGGTCCTCCCCTTGGTCTCCTCCCTGGCACAGCTTTCTCCATCACCAGACAGGACAGCTTCAGGACTTCTTCAGACCTAAGTCCATATTCAGCACATTAGGCCCCACGCAGGCTACTGGGCCTAACAGCAGAACTCCATCCAACAGCACTTATTTAATAGGTTCAGGATGTCCTCCAAGCAAATAACCAAGACCTTCTGAGAAACCAGTGTTCTTGTTGGCTTACTCCAGCAAGGGTCCTCCCCTTGGTCTCCTCAATGGCACAGCTTTCTCCATCACCAGACAGGACAGCTTCAGGACTTCTTCAGACCTAAGTCCATATTCAGCACATTAGGCCCCACGCAGGCTACTGGGCCTAACAGCAGAACTCCATCCAACAGCACCTCCACAGGCATCAGCCTGGAGGAAGAGAGCGAGCACATGGCCAATCCCAACTATTTATACCCTCCCTCAGCATGGACCTGTGGCCTGAACCCCCCTACTGGATTGGCCGAAGGAAATACAAAAATTCATAACTCAGGCTTGTTTGTGAAATCTCATACTATGGCCAGTGGTACCATCCAGGGGCGGACTGACAACTCATAGGGCCCCTGTGTCCTTGCCCAAACTGAAAAAAGCCTATGAAAAAGGTACCAGAGGCATCTCATGGGGCCTCCTACTGACCCCAGGCCCTCAGGCAGTGCCCGAGTTTCCAAATGGTCAGCCCCTGGTACCAGCGACACCTACGAGCAGCAGGAGGAGATTACAACCCAACTGGCGCTCAGGGAAAGACCAAGTGAAAAACTATACAATCGGTCTGGGCTGGCTACCCCCCCGGCCATAGACTAAATTGAACTAGTAGCCCCTGTTTAGGACATGGTGGCCATTCTTCCGTTCCCCACCCTGTCCTAAACTGGAGACCCACATTGGGAGTTGCACTTTGAGCAACATATGTCTGTATCATTCGGTGATGGAGATCAGGACAAACGGTTACAAAGTCTCACACTAAGCCGAGCCGTAGCGGAATCTCAGCTTCGATACATTGTAATAGAAAATCGCTTGGCCACCAATCAAATCCAGATTAGATCTCGGGGCCTTCAAAGCGTCCTCCTCACAGCTGCGCCTCGCTGTGTATACTGGCAGCTCCACGGAAAAAAATCAATTCCCCACCCTTGAAGATCAAGACGGAGCCTCATCCCCTCGTATCCTGCACCCCCGCTGCACAGGACAAGAGAAGGATCATCCGCTGGAAAATACCTCATCGTATTGTACTTGGACCAGCTCCCCCTCCCCCGTATCACCGCCACCGCCAGGAACCGTACACAACGCAACCGGTTCAGTGCCGAGGCAGGAAATGCTTTCCTTATGCGCAGAGCTTGGGAACCCGTTACATTTAAAGAGGACCTGTCGTCCAGGTAATGAGTACCTCTCACCGGGGTCACAGGACTCCCCCTGGCAATGGCTTCATCTGCTTTTCACTCCAGAAGGACGGCGCCGTCTTTGTTCAGGCATCATCCAGGGTCACCATTTACTTCCTGAGATGTCGGTTCATGTGTTCACAAATGTCTGACACAGATCAGCCCCTGCTGCAGCCTCTCACCCTGTGACTTACTACAAAATAACAATGTACAGTCCAGAGGCGGACTGACAAATCATGGGGCCCCCGGGCAATAGGGGATCATGGGGCCCCTGTGTCCTTGCTCACACTCAAAGCACACCCAAAAAAGCCTATAAAAGGTACCAGGGGCATTTAATTGGGCTCCCTACTAACCCTGGGCCCTCGGGCAGTGCCTGAGTGCTCGAATGGTAAGTCGGCCCCTGGTACAGTCTGATTACTGGGGGGGGGGGACTAAGGGAATGCTTCCTCCCACCTGCAGCAGACTGATGACATCATCTCAGCTAGGAAAAATCACTTGGTGTAAGGGGAGACTGAGGAAATGCTTCCTCTTGCCTGCAGCAGACTGATGACATCATCTCAGCCTAGAAAAAGTCACTTGGTGTCAGCGAAGACTGAGGAAACGCTGCCTCCTGCCTGCAGCAGACTGAGGACATCACCTCAACCTAGGAAAAGTCACTTGGTGTCAGGGAAGACTGAGGAAATGCTCCCTCCTGCTGCAGCAGACTGATGACATCATCTCAGCCTAGGAAAAGTCACTTGGTGTCAGGGGAGAATGAGGAAATGCTCCCTCCTGCCTGCAGCAGGCTGATGACATCATCTCAGCCTAGGAAAAGTCACTTGGTGTAAGGAGAGACTGAGGAAATGCTCCCTCCTGCCTGCAGCAGGCTGATGACATCATCTCAGCCTTGGAAAAGTCACTTGGTGTAAGGAGAGACTGAGGAAATGCTCCCTCCTGCCTGCAGCAGACTGATGACATCATCTCAGCCTTTGAAAAGTCACTTGGTGTCAGGGGAGAATGAGGAAATGCTCCCTCCTGCCTGCAGCAGACTGATGACATCATCTCAGCCTAGGAAAGTCACTTGGTGTAAGGAGAGACTGAAGAAATGCTACCTCCTGCCTGCAGCAGACTGATGACATCTCAGTCTTGGCAATGCTTATAATGCTCTATATTGTGACATCTTAGGGATCCAATCATGAATCAAGATATTGACAGGTCCAATGACATGAAATGCTACATAAGAGTGTCATAGAATGACTATCCATTCCACAGTGATTCAAGTCCAATTTCCTGGACCTTCCTCTTCCAGCATTCTCCAGCATGGCTCCACCTCCACAGAGCCAGCTCCCATATCTTCTCTATTTCACAGTGATTCAAGTCCAGTTTTCAGGACCCTCCTTTTCCAGCATTCTCCAGCATGGTTCCTCCTGCATAGAGCCAGCTCCCAGGTCTTACTTATTTCCAAGTGATTCAAGTCCAATTTCCTGGACCTTCCTCTTCTAGTGTTCTCCAGCCGTTATTCCTCCTCTGCAGATCCAGCTCCTAGACCTTATCCATTCCAGAGTGATCAAAACCTAGTATCCAGAACCTTTCTTTTCCAGTGTGCTCCAGTATGGTTCCTCCTCTGAAGATCAAGCTCCCAGGTTAGGTGTTGCTGGTCCTGTTTCCAGCACCTTCCTCTTTTTAATGTTCTCCACTATGGTTCCTCGTCCACAGAGCCTGCTCCTAGGTCTCATCCATTCCAGAGTGATCTAAGTCGAGTTTCCAGCACTTTCCTATTCCAGTGTTCTCCAGCATGGTTCCACCTCCACAGAGCCAGCTCCCAGGTCTTACCCATTCCAGACTGATCCTAGTCCAGTTTCTAGGACCATTCTCTTCCAGTGTTCTCCAGCATGGCTCCCACTCCAGAAAGCTAGCTCCCAGGTCTTACCCATTCTAGAATGAACAAAGTCTAGTTTTCAGGGACATTCTCTTCCAGTGTTCTCCAACATAGTTTCTCCTCCACAGAGCAAGCTCATAGGTCTTACCCATTCTAGAGAGATCCAAGTCCAGTTTCTAAGACATTCCTCTTTCCAGTGTTCTCCAGCATGGTTCCATCTCAACAGAGCCAGCTCCCAAGTCTTATTCATTCCAGAGAGATACAATTTCAGTTTCCAGGACCTTTGTCTTTCCAGTATTCTCCAGCATGGCTCCTCTTCCACAGATACAGCTCCCAGGTCTTATCCATTCCAGAGTAATCCAAATATAGTTTCCAGGAACTTCTTCTTCCAACGTGTTTCCTTCTCTGCAGATCCAGCTTACATGTCTTACCCCTTTCCAGAGTGATGCAAGTCCAGTTTCCAGCACCTTCCCCTTCCAATGTTCTCCAGCATAGTTTCTTCTCCAGAGCACCAGTTCCCAGGTCATATCCATTCCAGAATGATCTAAGTCAAGTTTCCAGGAACTTCTTCTTCCAGCATGGTTCCTTCTCTGCAGATCCAGCTTACATGTCCTCCTCCTTTCCAGAGTGATGCAAGTCCAGTTTCCAGCACCTTTCCCTTCCAATATTCTCCAGCATAGTTCCTTCTCCACGGGGCCAGTTCCCAGGTCATATCCAGGGGCAGACTGACCATTTGGAAACTTGGGCACTGCCCGGGGTCAGAAGGGGGCCCCATGAGATGCCCCTGGTACCTTTTTCATAGGTTTTTTTGAGTTTGGGCAAGGACACAGGGGCCCCATGATCCCCTATTGCCTGGGGGCCCCATGAGTTGTCAGTCTGCCCCTGGTCATATCCATTCCAGAGTGATCCAAGTCTAGTTTCCAGGAACTTCTTCTTCCAGCATGGTTCCTTCTCTGCAGATCCAGCTTACATGTCCTCCTCCTTTCCAGAGTGATGCAAGTCCAGTTTTCAGCACCTTTCCCTTCCAATATTCTCCAGCATAGTTCCTTCTCCACGGGGCCAGTTCCCAGGTCATATCCAGGGGCAGACTGACCATTTGGAAACTTGGGCACTGCCCGGGGTCAGAAGGGGGCCCCATGAGATGCCCCTGGTACCTTTTTCATAGGCTTTTTTGAGTTTGGGCAAGGACACAGGGGCCCCATGATCCCCTATTGCCTGGGGGCCCCATGAGTTGTCAGTCTGCCTCTGGTCATATCCATTCCAGAGTGATCCAAGTCTAGTTTCCAGGAACATCTTCTTCCAGCATGGTTCCTTCTCTGCAGATCCAGCTTACATGTCTTACCCCTTCCCCTTCCAAGCATAGTTCCTTCTCCAGAGGGCCAGTTCCCAGGTCATATCCATTCCAGAGTGATCCAAGTCTAGTTTCCAGCACCTTCCCCTTCCAATATTCTCCAGCATAGTTCCTTCTCCAGAGCACCTGTTCCCAGGTCATATCCATTCCAGAGTGATCCAAGTCTAGTTTCCAGGACCTTCCTCTTCTAGTGTTCTCCAGCATAGTTCCTTCTCCAGAGCGTCAGTTCCCAGGTCATATCCATTCCAGAATGATCCAGGTCTAGTTTCCAGGACCTTCCTCTTCTAGTGTTCTCCAGCATAGTTCCTTCTCCAGAGCGTCAGTTCCCAGGTCATATCCATTCCAGAGTGATCCAGGTCTAGTTTCCAGGACCTTCCTCTTCTAGTGTTCTCCAGGTTGGTACCTCTTCTGCAGATCCAGCTCCCAGGTCCCATCTGTTCCATGGTGCTCTGCTCTACCTTGAAACCGATATCAGCACACACTTCTCAGGTAAACCTATCACCTCCAATTAGGTATCCATTGTAGAGTAGCTAGATGGTCCACATTGGCATAGTTGGCATCCCAACAAACTGTAGTACAGGAGAAATCCTTGTCCATTGCTAGAATATATATTTGTTGTCTATTTTTGCTTATATTCAGTTCAATTCTGACACACAAATCTATCTCTCAACCCCCCACCTCACCCCCTCGGTC
Organism: Staurois parvus; assembly: GCF_062004578.1. Classification (NCBI taxonomy): domain Eukaryota; kingdom Metazoa; phylum Chordata; class Amphibia; order Anura; family Ranidae; genus Staurois; species Staurois parvus. The sequence continues at coordinate 105,942 of NW_028318794.1, forward strand.
TCCACCCCCCACCTCACCCCCTCGGTCTCCACCCCCCACCTCACCCCCTCGGTCTCCGCCTGAATCACACACCTACTGAGCGACATATCAGACTGGATGTCGCTCCACTTCCTTAAACTGAACCTCTCCAAAACCGAGTTTCTTGTCTTCCCCCCAGCCCGGACACCACCCCCCATTGACTTCTCCGTCACATCCAACAACGCCACCATCAAACCCGCCCTGCAGGCCAGAGAACTTGGTGTCATTCTGGACTCCAACCTATCCTTCCAGCCCCAAGTCCAATCTTTAACAAACTCGTGCAGACTCCGCCCCCGCAACATGCAGACTCCGCCTCCGCAACATGCAGACTCCACCCCCGCAACATGCAGACTCCACCTCCGCAACATCGCCAAAATCCGCACGTTCCTAACCCCAGAAACCACTAAACAGCTCATCCACTCCCTCATCATATCACGACTCGACTACTGCAACTCCCTCCTCACTGGCCTGCCTCGCCGCTGACTATCCCCGCTTCAGTCCATCCTGAATACGGCTGCCAGACTCATTCACCTTTCCAACCGCTCCATCTCCGCCACCCCCCTCTGCCAATCCCTCCACTGGCCTCCAATCAGTGTCCTCCACCCCCCTCTGCCAATCCCTCCACTGGCCTCCACTCAGTGTCCTCCACCCCCCTCTGCCAATCCCTCCACTGGCCTCCACTCAGTGTCCTCCACTCCCCTCTGCCAATCCCTCCACTGGCCTCCACTCAGTGTCCTCCACCCCCCTCTGCCAATCCCTCCACTGGCCTCCACTCAGTGTCCTCCACCCCCCTCTGCCAATCCCTCCACTGGCCTCCACTCAGTGTCCTCCACTCCCCTCTGCCAATCCCTCCACTGGCCTCCACTCAGTGTCCTCCACCCCCCTCTGCCAATCCCTCCATTGGCCTCCACTCAGTGTCCTCCACCCCCCTCTGCCAATCCCTCCACTGGCCTCCACCCCCCTCTGCCAATCCCTCCACTGGCCTCCACCCCCCTCTGCCAATCCCTCCACTGGCCTCCACCCAGTGTCCTCCACCCCCCTCTGCCAATCCCTCCACTGGCCTCCACTCAGTGTCCTCCACCCCCCTCTGCCAATCCCTCCACTGGCTTCCGATTGCGCAACGGATCAAATTCAAAATCCTAACACTGACGTACAAAGCCGTCCACCATACTGCCCCGAACTACATCACTGACCTAATATCCAAGTACCGCCCAACACGCACACTCCGCTCCTCACAAGACCTCCTTCTCTCTAGTTCCCTGGTCTCCTCCTCCCATGCCCGCCTCCAGGACTCCTCCAGGGTGTCACCCATCCTCTGGAACTCCCTGCCCCAACCCATCAGATTATCACCTACTCTCCTCTCCTTTAGGCGCACCCTGAAAACCCATCTCTTCAGGGAAGCCTACCCCACCCCCTGCTAACTTGCCGACCTCCTCCACTCTTCCTACCACTCCATCCCCCACAGCTATCTCCTCCTGTGCCACCATCCCCTCCCTCCTAGATTGTAAGCTCCAAGGAGCAGGGCCCTCGATCCCCTCATGTATCACATTGTATTGGTATTGTTCTGTCACATGTTCTGTCCCCCTTTGTAATGTACAGCGCTGAGCGAACTATTGGCGCTTTATAAATACTGTATAATAATAATAATAAATTCTTTCTAGAATTGATTGTCTATTTTTGCACCCATGAGATGTCATAGGTAATTATTAGGATGATAAGCGTTGGGTACCATTACAATTCATTCATATTGGAGGAGATGGAGAAGAGGAATTTTACATTTTTTGCAATCTATACATTAGTGTCTCTCAATGTATCATTGTACGACTTTCTCACATCATAGGAGACGTGGGCTCCTCATCTACAAGACCTTTTTTTGGTCGTTCCTCTGAAGAGCGTTGAATTTAATTATGAAGTATTAATCCATCTTCTGTTCTTGAGCTCTTGTGGAGAACGTTCTCAGCGGGGTGCCGGGAACAGATAAACAAAACCACAGCTCAGACAACGGTATGCGAGGGCAATCCAAAATCCACAAGGCTGAAGAAAACCTTTCTTTTTTTCCAAGAGACACAGAATTTTACGGGCTCAGGGGGACACTTATGTTTAGCAAAACCAACAACGCGCAGAACATTCGTATATATTCAGCTGTGTCCACTTCTACAGGTCGTTGTATCAAGGACGGTCCAACCATGGATGCCAAAGGAAGGCTCTCCATTCCTGACACGTGATATAGCAAGTATTACAGTAAAAATTTTTGACTTTTTTTCCCATAAAAATAGGTTCTGGCTGCAGTCCTCACCTCCTCGCTGGTGCTGTCCCTCTGCTCTGGGATCCAGTGCTGCTCCTCAAACTCAACCTTTCTTTTCAGTCACGACTCCCTTTAAAAGTAGGCAAAATCTTGAGCCCTTCCTGGTGATATACTTGTTTGGAACTGGGTTATAACACTACCGACCACTGTGATTGGCTATTAGAGTGATCACGTGCTCAGGAGCTGGTCTGACTGGCTCTCAACCGTTATTTGAAGTCCAGGAACTGTTGGTGGAACTTGGTCCTTCTGACAGAGGACACTCCCAGAACAGTCACATGCCACACCACCAAACATGTGATGCCATGCGTATATGAGTTACACCGTTGTCAATGATGCCATCATTTGGTGGCACCACTTACCAACCCTGTCAGGGTCCTGTCCACAGCAGAAGTTCTGGCGTTTCTGCCAGTACTCTACATGGTCGCAGAAGGACACATCAGCCTCAGTCTGGTGCCAGACGGTCTTTATAAGGAGGCTCATCACTTCCTCTGGTTGCTGGATGATCTCTAGCTCCCCATGGTTTGTTCCCGTTTCCTGTGGCTTGTGCTTTCCTGATTCCGACCCGGCTTGTACTTGGACCTGTCTGCTCTACTGACCCCCTGATCTGACCTCGGCTTGACTAAAGGATACTCCCTCTCTCGCTCCTCCGTGTATGACCTCGGCTATCCCATCTGACTACGTCTGCTCTGTTTCCCACCGGGTACCTGACTTTGGCTCGAACTGACTAACCAGCAAACATCCAAATCTCGGAAGGGCTTACATACTAGGCACAGGCACCTCCTGTCTGCAGACCTATCCCCGTGCACCAGCTGTGCTCCTGAGTGGACCACCAACCAGCACTCCTACAGGCGACCTGTGCAACTTTGGGCCTGACTCCCGCTGTCCCACTCTTAGCCGCAAGGGAAGCCCTCTCTCCATTGGCCTCCATCACCAGGTACGTGATAAACCCAAATGGCACCGCAGAGTTCCAAGGCACCCTGGTTGATTTAGGCTGGTCTAGTGGTTCCAGCTTTTGGGCAAGGTTTGACAGAAATGAAAAGTTCTTATTTTGGTGAAATTTTGTTGAAAATCTGGAGAATATACGTAATTTTGGTTAAATGCATACGAATCAATGGATAAGGCAAGATTCATTTTTAGGGGTGTAAATGACTTCTGAGGCCTTCAGAGATTCCTTCAACTATCGCAGACCTGCTCTTGTGCCAAAAAAGGTTCCTCCTTGTCCTCATTATTTGACATTTTTCCAAAGAAAGGAATACACTCCTGGGATCCAGGAGCGGCTCTCCTTTCCAGCACCACAGCCAATGAGGAGACAGCTGATTTGCACCGGTTTTTGCATAGACAACATGTGGCTTGGGGTTTGAACAAAGCCTTGGCGTGCCTAAGCCTCCCCTACATCCTGAGTTCCTGTCCCCCCAATACCGTGCCTCCTCTGTGCATTTCCACCAGCCTGAGTCCACAAGGCACTATGCTCCAGGTGTACCCCAATATCTGTGTGCCAGCAAGCCCCTGTGAGCCCCCATATTCTCAGTGCACCTGAGCGCCCCTGTGCCTTCAGCACACCACTGTACACCTCAGGGACTCAGCTTCAGGTATGCTCCTGCTTCACCAGGCCTGTCTAGACCCTCCAGCACACCCCTGGGCACCTCCTGTGCATATCTCTGCACCTCCATAATTCTTGTGGTAGCACACTGCTTCAGGTATGCTCATGCCATGACCTTGACCGTTCTTGATGTACTCTAGGGTGGGCATTGAGGAGCTCCTAGTTCAAATGTCTACATCCCTCAGAGGTCTATTCAAAGTGTTTATTGGTTAAGAGCATCAAATACATCCAACTTGTTTTTGGGGGAAAAGGCCTCTACCTTCCTCAGGGCTTGAGCAGTGGTTGTCATTCGAATCATGTTGAGATGTTGAGATGCAATAGGTGACCTATATTAGGGCTCGATAAAAACGGTCAAATATTAACGGCACTGTGAATTGCTGGTGGGCTTTATAATGAAAGTACTGTAGAGTGTAGGAGGACCTTGTCCTGCTCCTAGGCTACTACCTCTCTGCTCGCAACAAAACTCTAGGGTGGATATTGAAGTACACCTATCTCCCTCAGAGGTCATTTAGAAATGTTGATTGGTTACTAGTGTCAAGCAAATCCAACGCGTTTTGGGGTAAAAGCCTCCCCTTCCTGTTCTTGTTCTAGGCTTGCCCCCAGAACCACATCTTCCAACAACCCTTTCCTTGGATCCTCAAAGACTCTTTTTGTTACCACACAGCTTCAGATATGCACCTAGGTCACTAGGTCTGCTCAGACCCTCCAGTGGATCCCTGAGCACCCCTCTTGCTCCTGTGCACCTCTGTGAACCTCTCTGACTCCCGTGTTGGCACACCACTTCAAGTCATGCTCATGCTATTGCCTTGACTGTTGCTGTGCTCTGGGGTGGGCATTGAGGAGCACCTAGTACAAAACTCCATCATTTAGAGGTCTTCAAAAATGTTGATTAGGAGCATCAAATACAGCCAAATGCATATCGAGGGAACGGCCTTCCACTTCCTCAGGGCTTGAGTGGTAGAATCATGATGAGATAAAATAGAGGACCAAGAAAAATCCAGTTTACTACGCTTCAGTTATGAACGAACGCAGTGAATGATCGATACCAATCACTCGTTGTGTTCATTCTGGAAAGGAAAGGGCTGGTAAATGTGACATATTTACCCAACCCTTTCCTGCTCTCCATTCTGAAGGAGAGGAGGGAAGCCGGAAATACTGTGGGGGAACAAGGGGGGGGGGGGGCTGGGCAGAAGAGGGAAATGTATGGCGCACAGGGAGGGTGATAAGTTCAGTGTGTGTATGGGGGGGCAATTACTGGAACTAGTCCCCTGTGTGGCCCTCTCAGCAGCAGCTGAAAGCCATCGTAGGAAGAAGAGAAGATATAGCCATCCAGTAATTGATCACCACCATGCTGATCACCCTCCCAGCTCACATCCGATTCACCCAGCTGTCTGAACCCCTCTGCTGGCCTGGGCCCCGTACAGGAGGACTGGTGGAACCCCCTTATCCACAGCCCTGATTGGAGCATCAAAAAGACTGGGCAGTATGATCTGCTGGCAGGGTTCATGATGAATCTACAGAGCAAAAAGAGGGTGGGTATTGAGGAGCGCCTAGTAAAAAAGTCCCTCTCATTCAGAGGTCTCATTGAAATGATTAGGACATCCTTCTTCAACCTTTGTACCCTGGAGGAACCCATGAAATAATTTTCAGGTCTTGGGGAACCCTTACAAAAATGGATTCATTGGGGGAGGGCGGCAAGAATTAAAATCTTATGGTGGTGGTCAGAATGCTACAGACAGCTCATTGGAGTCATATCACTGGTTCAGGAACTGGAACCATGGAGGCACCATAAGATGGGAGGTCAATCAGCCACCCATTACAACCTTTGGAGGAACCCTAGTTGAGCATCCCTGGGCTAAGAACATCAAATACATCCAACTCATTCTAAAATCTTACAGTGGTGGTCAGAATGCTACAGACAGCTCATTGGAGTGATATTGCTGGTTCAGGCACTGGACCCATGGAGATACCATAAGATGGGAGGTCAATCAGCCACCTCTTACAACCTTTGGAGGAACCCTAGTTGAGCATCCCTGGGCTAAGAACATCAAGTACATCCAACTCATTTTGGGGGTAGAGGCCACCCCTTCCTGTTTTTGATGTAGGCACGCCCCCAAAAATATATGTCCCAAGAAAGCCTTGCACACGGCGAGTGGTGGGCTCTTGGGAGTCATGGCAGCGCCATCATGTTTTTTAGGCTGCTATGCTCCCGTTTAGCAAGATACTTTTGAGCCCAACCTTCCCACTACTTGCCCAACTGCATCGCCAATAACAATGTCTGCCTTTAGTTTGTCATTCTTTTATATTCCGAGGCTGGTCATCCTCTGGTTCAACCATTAAAAACACGTCACCACCAACCTTACACGTCCCTTTCTTTTTCTATATGTGGCATTGACTCTGGGTTGATGTTTGAGGAGTCTCCTTTTCTCTTTGTTGTCAAAAATATCCAATACGCGTTTACGCGGAGCAAAAAAAACAAAGCGCATCATTGTTCATACCCGCTAAAAGGTCAATTCTGCAATGACAGGTAGTCAATAATTATTCATTCGAAAGCAACTTAAGCAGAAGAAGCTCGTCTCATCAGTGAGGCAACATGCCCTTTGCCGCTCTTCAAGTTCAACGTGTGCTACTGGAAAAGGTTTTAAGTGGTAGGAGAAATCATTTCGTAGGTCTTTCCAAACATTACAGTTTATAGTACATTACATGGCTCAAAGTCTGGACACCTGACTACCACATCTACAGGGTATGAGCTTGCTGGGCATCCCTTTCGAAAATCATGACCAGTACTATAGGGTTGCCCCCCCCTATGGCCATTAATATAGAGTTGCTCCACCTTCATGGCTATAACATCCTCCACTCTTGTGGGAAGACTTTCCACAAGATTTTGGAGGGTGTCTGTGGGAATGTGTGTCCATTTGTGAGACCAGGTACTGATGTTGGATGATGAAACCTAGCTCACCCTTGGGCGTTCTGATTCATCCCAAAGGTGTTCAGTAGGGGTGATGTTAGGGTTCCGTACAGGACACTCAGGTTCCTCAAACCATCACATTGGACATCCCATTCCAAAACTATGGCCATTAGGATAGAGTTGCCCCCATTTTGGCTATAACATCCTCCACTCTTCTGGGAAGGCTTTCCACAAGATTTTGGAGGGCGTTTGTGGGAATTTGTGCCCATTTGAAGGTCAGGTACTGAGTTGGAGGAGAAGTCCTGATTCGCCATCAGCATTCCAATTCATCCTAAAGGTGTTCAGTAGGGTTGAGGTCAGGGCTCTGCGAAAGGGCACTTGAGTTCCTCCATCCATCACACCTATACAAGCTTGTTGGACATTTCATTCCAAAACTATGGCCATTAGGATAGAGTTGCCCCCATTTTGGCTATAACATCCTCCACTCTTCTGGGAAGGCTTTCCACAAGATTTTGGAGGGTGTCTGTGGGAATTTGTGCCCATTTGAAGGTTAGGTACTGAGTTGGAGGAGAAGTCCTGACTCGCCATCAGCATTCCAATTCATCCTAAAGAAAAGGCTCTTCACCAAATTGTTACCACAAGGCTGGAAGAGCACAATTGTCTTCACTAGGGACACAAGAACTTCATCATTTGGAGGGGGTCCATGGACTTTTTCCCATATAGGTAGGTGTGATGGTCAGGAGCAGGGGCTGACTGACCATTTGGAAACTCGGGCACTGCCCGAGGGCCCGGGGTCAGTAGGGGGCCCCATGAGATGCCCCTGATACCTTTTTCATAGGCTTTTTTGAGTTTGGGCAAGGACACAGGGGCCCCAAAATCCCCTATTGCCCGGGGGCCCCACGAGTTGTCAGTCTGCCCCTGGTCAGGAGTCCACATACTTTTCGCTATATGGTAGGTGTTATGGACAGGTTTCCACAATCGTTGTTCATATAGGTGGGTGTGATGTTTTGGTGTCCACCAATGGTTGGTCATGTAGTAGGCGCAATGGCCAGGTGTCAACAAACCTTTGGCCATATATGTAGGTATGATGGTCAAGAGTCCATATACCTTTCGCTATATGGTAGTTGTTATGGACAGACTTCCTCAATCTTTGCCCATATAGGTGGGTGTGATTGTTGGGTGTCCACCAACGGTTGGCCATTTAGTAGGCACGATGACCAGGTGTAAACAAACTTTTGGCCAGATAGGTAGATGTGATGTGCAAGATTCCACATACTTTTCGCTATATGGTAGGTGTTATGGACAGGTTTCTATAGTTTTTTGTCCATATAGGTGGATGTGATGGTTAGGTGTCCACCAATGGTTGGCAATGTAGTAGGTGTGATGGCCAGGTGTAAACAAACCTTTGGCCAGATAGGTAGGTGTGATGGTCAGGGGTCCACATACCTTTCTCAATATGGTAGCTGTTATGGAGAGGTTTCCACAATTTTTGTCCATATAGGTGGGTGTGATGTTTTGATGTCCACCAATGGTTGGCCATGTAGTAGGCACAATTACCAGGTGTCAACAAAGTTTGGGCCATATAGGTAGGTGTGATGGTCAGGAGTCCAGATAGTTTTTGCTATATGGTAGGTGTTATGGACAGGTTTCCACAATTTTTTCCATATAGGTAGGTGCAATGGTTAGGTGTCCACCAACGGTTGGCCATGTAGTAGGCACTATTGCCAGATGTCAAAAAACTTTGGGCCATATAGGTAGGTGTGATGGTCAGGAGTCCACATACCATTCCTAACATGGTAGGTGTTATGGACAGGTTTCCACAATTTTTGTCCATATAGGTGGGAGTAATGGTTAGGTGTCCACCAACAGTTGACCATGTAGTAGGCGCGATTGCCAGATGTCAACACACTTTGGGCCGTATAGGTAGGTGCGATGGTTAGGAGTCCACATACCTTTCGCTATATGGTAGTTGCTATAGACAGGTTTCCACAATTTTTTCCATATAGGTAGGTGCAATGGTTAGGTGTCCACCAACTGTTGGCCATGTAGTAAGCACAATTACAAGGTGTCAAAAAACTTTGGGCCATATAGGTAGGTGTGATGGTCAGGAGTCCACATACCATTCCCAACATGGTAGGTGTTATGGACAGGTTTCCACAATTGTTGTCCATATAGGTAGATGTGATGGTCAGGAGTCCACATACCATTCCTAACATGGTAGGTGTTATGGACAGGTTTCCACAATTGTCCATGTAAAGGTGGGTGTGATGGTTAAGTGTCCACCAACAGTTGGCCATGTAGTAGGCACAATTGCCAGGTGTCAGCAGACTTTGGGCCGTATAGGTAGGTGCGATGGTCAGGAGTCCAGATAGTTTTTGCTATATGGTAGGTGTTATGGACAGGTTTCCACAATTTTTTCCATATAGGTAGGTGCAATGGTTAGGTGTCCACCAACGGTTGGCCATGTAGTAGGCACAATTGCTAGGTGTTAACAAACTTTGGGCCATATAGGTAGGTGTGATGGTCAGGAGTCTACATGCCTTTCCCAATATGGTAGGTGTTATGGACAGGTTTCCACAATTTTTGTCCATGTAGGTGGGTGTGACGGTTAGGTGTCCACCAACAGCTGGCCATGTAGTAGGCACGATTGCCAGATGTCAACAGACTTTGGGCTGTATAGGTAAGTGTGATGATCAGGGGTCCACATGCCTTTCCCAATATGGTAGGTGTTATGGACAGGTGTTACGGACAGGTTTCCACAATTTTTGTCCATATAGGTAGATGTGATGGTTGGCCATGTAGTAGGCACAATTGCCAGATGTCAACAAACTTTGGGCCGTATAGGTGGGTGTGATGGTTAGGTGTCCACCAACGGTTGGCCATGTAGTAGATGCCAAAATCAGGTGTTAACAGACTTTGGGCCATACATTTTTTTGTAAGAACCGAACAGCCGGTGTGATGAAAAGATAAAAGCGAGGACTTTTTCTGGAAACAACCAAAAGATTCCTCCATTCGGGAGAGCAGATGGAAGAGGGTGAGGTAGAGCTTGGTGGGAGCTTCCATAGGGAGCCATAAAGCCTTCAGAGATATAAAAAGGATGAAAGGATTTCTTAAATGGATACATTGTAACAATAATGATTGAAATGTGAGTTATGTCCACATGTGTATTAGTGAGGATCTACCTGCCCCGCCACCCCTGACACCCCTGACACCAGACCAGGACTAGCTAATGAAATAAGAAGGGTCCAAGAACCGTAATGAGGACTTTCCTTGCTGATAGTTTATAACCAGCCAAGGACACATTTCCGGAGGGAGATAAAAAGGGCCACATCTGCAGCGGAGGATCCCTGTTATCAAGCAAATGTGGTGTCTTCAGAAGAGCTCTGGGAAATCGCGCGGGAGGAGGTCAACCCAAATCAAACGTTTTATGGTGCAAATGGCCAACACTCTTACGGTAATGAGGTGGCTGAGTGGAAAAATGGAGTTGGAGATAAAATCTATGACTGCGCAAAACAGATAACGAGCGTCTACATGTGTTCTTCATAAACTGCTGGAGAGGGGAGAGAGGAGCGCCACATCTGGAAGGGCGGCAAGGAGGGGGGCGTGAGCAGGGGTGGACTGACAACTCATGGGGCCCCCGGGCAATAGGGGATCATGGGGCCCCTGTGTCCTTGCCCAAACTCAAAAAAGCCTATGAAAAAGGTACCAGGGGTATCTCATGGGGCCCCCTACTGACCCTGGGCCCTCGGGCTGTGCCCGAGTTTCCAAATGGTCAGTCCGCCCCTGGGCGTGAGACAGGGCGAGCGGCCAGTCCACCCATCGACTTTCCCTGTAATGATCGGCCTCTTGAAGAAAATCGATTTATATGAAATTCTGAATATGGACCACGGTGAGGACACGAGATTAGACTCAGGAATGTCGGGTGAATGGCGATCCTGATGACTTTAGCACCAAATTAAAGAATTTGCTGTTGGTGGAATTTTGGCAAAATGCCGAAATCCGTGTTCCTTTTTTTTTTGGCCATGGACGGCGTGATGGGTGAGGAATGTAAGGACGCCCCATCGTTGGATGGAAATGATCGACCTACAGAGGACTGAATTCACAGACACCCTGAAAATCAAAGTGACGAAATGATGCAGCAGGCGAGTCCATGTTGGTGACATGTCACCAACACTCAGAATGGTCCTCAGTAGTCTGTGTGGCCCCCACGGGCTTGTATGCATGCCTGACAATGTTGGGGGAGGGTCCTAATGAGACCACGGATGGTGTCCTGGGGGATTTCCTCCCAGATCTGGACCAGGCCATCACTGAGCTCCTGGACAGCCTGAGGTGCAACCTGGCGGCGTCGGATGGACCAAAACATGACATCCCCGAGGTGTTCTATTGGATTTACGTCAGGTGAGTGTGGGGGCCATTCAATGGTATCAATTCCTTCATCCCCCAGGAACTGTCTGCATACTCTCCCCACATGAGGCCGGGCATTGTTGTGCACCAGGAGGAACCCAGGACCCACCACACCAGGAGGAACCCAGGACCCCCTGCACCATGAGGAACCCAGGACCCACTGAACCAGGAGGAACCCAGGACCCACTGCACCAGGAGGAACCCAGGATCCCCTGCACCAGGAGTAACCCAGGACCCCCTGCACCAGGAGGAACCCAGGACCCTCTGCACCTGGAGGAACCCAGGAGCCACTGCACCGGGAGGAACGCAGGACCCCCTGCACCA